>NC_092163.1:8970455-9002955 GCF_045791955.1 Oncorhynchus clarkii lewisi
TAAGGACTTAACTTATTTTTTACAAATAATCTTAAGAAGTATAGGAGTGTGCACACACACACACACACACACACACACACACACACACACACACACACACACACACACACACACACACACACACACACACACACACACACACACACACACACACACACACACGTAGGCCCACAAGCCCACAGGCAAGCATGCAGAGACACGAACACACAAAGCTATAAGGACAGAGTGGGGAGGTGGGCAAGGTACACAAGCACGTAGGCTCACAAGCCCACAGGCAACCATTCAGCAGGCCCACGCACATGTGCAGAGACACAGACACACAAAGCTACGAGGACAGAGAAGGGAGGTGGGCAAGATACACACACACACACACACACACACACACACACACACACTGAGAAAAACTAGTATAAATGTCCCTCTCTCTCCACCCCTCGTCCCTCCATAACAACCTATCTTCTCCCTTTCTTTTCTCTCATTCTCTCTCTTCTGTTTAAGTAAGGGATAATCAACGAGGGGCTTTGTGTTCTCTGGAAAATAATGACGTGGAAGGTGTGTTAGTGCCGTTGGATTGTTTTCCAGAGAACGCAGAGCTCTGAGTTGATTATCTCTTTCATACCATGGCTGTAATTTAACGTGTTTTTTGTCGCTCGAAATGTAATTCATTTGCCAGTAGAAATGACACATCATCCCCTGCAGTAGCTAGCAAGTTTGCCACATAGCTACAGCGGTTGCCATGGTAACCAACCAGACTTGCTAGTGCAGCTAGCCGAACCATCGGTCCTAGCTTGCTATTATGAAAATCGAATTTAACCATGGCAATAATGTTTTCAATTCGACTGCTGCTTTCAAAAACAGACCAAAAATATACCGTGTAAAAAGGTTCGTCGAAGCCATTGATTATTGCAGTGCATAAAGTACGGAAATAACACACGCTCTAGAATGCCCCTTCAAGCCAATCAGAAACGAGTATTCAACAATGGTATAAAATGGAATAAGACATGAGACGAGCTGTCCTCCAGACTACTGTAGACCAGAGCTTCTGTTGACTGTCATAATGATGTGATGTGAGAAGAGCTGTCCTCCAGACTACTGTAGAATAGAGCTTCTGTTGACTGTCATAATGATGTGAGACGAGCTGTCCTCCAGACTACTGTAGACTAGAGCTTCTGTTGACTGTCATAATGATGTGATGTGAGAAGAGCTGTCCTCCAGACTACTGTAGACTAGAGCTTCTGTTGACTGTCATAATGATGTGATGTGAGAAGAGCTGTCATCCAGACTACTGTAGACTAGAGCTTCTGTTGACTGTCATAATGATGTGATGTGAGAAGAGCTGTCATCCAGACTACTGTAGACTAGAGCTTCTGTTGACTGTCATAATGATGTGAGAAGAGCTGTCCTCCAGACTACTGTAGACTAGAGCTTCTGTTGACTGTCATAATGATGTGAGAAGAGCTGTCCTCCAGACTACTGTAGACTAGAGCTTCTGTTGACTGTCATAATGATGTGAGAAGAGCTGTCCTCCAGACTACTGTAGACTAGAGCTTCTGTTGACTGTCATAATGATGTGAGAAGAGCTGTCCTCCAGACTACTGTAGACTAGAGCTTCTGTTGACTGTCATAATGATGTGAGAAGAGCTGTCCTCCAGACTACTGTAGACTAGAGCTTCTGTTGACTGTCATAATGATGTGATGTAAGAAGAGCTGTCCTCCAGACTACTGTAGACTAGAGCTTCTGTTGACTGTCATAATGATGTGAGAAGAGCTGTCATCCAGACTACTGTAGACTAGAGCTTCTGTTGACTGTCATAATGATGTGAGAAGAGCTGTCCTCCAGACTCCTGTAGACCAGAGCTTCTGTTGACTGTCATAATGATGTAAGAAGAGCTGTCCTCCAGACTACTGTTGACTAGAGCTTCTGTTGACTGTCATAATGATGTGATGTGAGAAGAGCTGTCATCCAGACTACTGTAGACTAGAGCTTCTGTTGACTGTCATAATGATGTGAGAAGAGCTGTCCTCCAGACTACTGTAGACTAGAGCTTCTGTTGACTGTCATAATGATGTGAGAAGAGCTGTCCTCCAGACTACTGTAGACTAGAGCTTCTGTTGACTGTCATAATGATGTAAGAAGAGCTGTCATCCAGACTACTGTAGACTAGAGCTTCTGTTGACTGTCATAATGATGTGAGAAGAGCTGTCCTCCAGACTACTGTAGACTAGAGCTTCTGTTGACTGTCATAATGATGTGAGAAGAGCTGTCCTCCAGACTACTGTAGACTAGAGCTTCTGTTGACTGTCATAATGATGTGAGAAGAGCTGTCCTCCAGACTACTGTAGACTAGAGCTTCTGTTGACTGTCATAATGATGTAAGAAGAGCTGTCATCCAGACTACTGTAGACTAGAGCTTCTGTTGACTGTCATAATGATGTGAGAAGAGCTGTCCTCCAGACTACTGTAGACTAGAGCTTCTGTTGACTGTCATAATGATGTGAGAAGAGCTGTCCTCCAGACTACTGTAGACTAGACCTTCTGTTGACTGTCATAATGATGTGAGAAGAGCTGTCCTCCAGACTACTGTAGACTAGAGCTTCTGTTGACTGTCATAATGATGTAAGAAGAGCTGTCATCCAGACTACTGTAGACCAGAGCTTCTGTTGACTGTCATAATGATGTGATGTGAGAAGAGCTGTCATCCAGACTACTGTAGACTAGAGCTTCTGTTGACTGTCATAATGATGTGATGTGAGAAGAGCTGTCATCCAGACTACTGTAGACTAGAGCTTCTGTTGACTGTCATAATGATGTGATGTGAGAAGAGCTGTCATCCAGACTACTGTAGACTAGAGCTTCTGTTGACTGTCATAATGATGTGATGTGAGAAGAGCTGTCATCCAGACTACTGTAGACTAGAGCTTCTGTTGACTGTCATAATGATGTGAGAAGAGCTGTCATCCAGACTACTGTAGACTAGAGCTTCTGTTGACTGTCATAATGATGTAAGAAGAGCTGTCCTCCAGACTACTGTAGACTAGAGCTTCTGTTGACTGTCATAATGATGTAAGAAGAGCTGTCCTCCAGACTACTGTAGACTAGAGCTTCTGTTGACTGTCATAATGATGTAAGAAGAGCTGTCCTCCAGACTCCTGTAGACCAGAGCTTCTGTTGACTGTCATAATGATGTAAGAAGAGCTGTCCTCCAGACTCCTGTAGACCAGAGCTTCTGTTGACTGTCATAATGATGTAAGAAGAGCTGTCCTCCAGACTCCTGTAGACCAGAGCTTCTGTTGACTGTCATAATGATGTAAGAAGAGCTGTCCTCCAGACTCCTGTAGACCAGAGCTTCTGTTGACTTTCATAATGATGTAAGAAGAGCTGTCCTCCAGACTCCTGTAGACCAGAGCTTCTGTTGACTGTCATAATGATGTAAGAAGAGCTGTCCTCCAGACTCCTGTAGACCAGAGCTTCTGTTGACTGTCATAATGATGTAAGAAGAGCTGTCCTCCAGACTACTGTAGACCAGAGCTTCTGTTGACTGTCATAATGATGTGAGAAGAGCTGTCCTCCAGACTACTGTAGACTAGAGCTTCTGTTGACTGTCATAATGATGTGATGTGAGAAGAGCTGTCCTCCAGACTACTGTAGACCAGAGCTTCTGTTGACTGTCATAATGATGTGATGGAACCAGATCATGGCAGGAGGAAGGCTGCTGGCCAGTTGGCCCGTGTCTGTTGTTGAGCGTATAGGGACTTTGGCAAAAGAGAACGGAGTGTGTGTGTGTGATTGTGTACTCGTGTGTTTGTGTGTGTGAGTCAGTGAGTGATAGAGTCAGTGTGTGTGTGTGTGTGTGTGGGTGCGTGAGTGGTGTGTTTGGTGTGAGTGTTGTTTAGTGTGGTCACTGCTGTGTTATTTTATAAGTGTTTTCAGTATGTGTTATACAGGCCAAACCAGGAAGTGATCCAGAGACAATCAGGAAGTGTGTCTAAGCCAAACGTTCCTTTAGGTCAGCCAAGACAAAAAGAGTACATCACTCTATCAACTCTCATCGATCCATCATTACCTTTCCACCCCCTTCCTCAGTCTCTTTAAAAAGTGATGGAGGGGAAGGAGAGGGAGAAAGAGAGAGGGGGGGTGGAGAGAGAGGCAGAGAGAGAGAAGGGGGTGGGTATGAAAAGAGAGCAGTAGTACCCATCCTGTTATCTTCATTGGTTTAAACAACCCAGCATGAGTGCATCGGACAAGACTCCTATCCCCATGTAACCCCTATCCCCATCTCCATCTCCCTTTCTTTCACTCTCTCTCTCTCTCTCTCTCTCTCCTTCTCTCTCTCCCCCTCTCTCTCTGTCTCTCTCACTCTTTCATCTTCCCATTCCATAAATTCCTATCCTTGAATCTTCCAGCATGCAAATTTAACGTCAAAACTCACACACATACACACACAAACACATACACACACACACACACATACACACACACTATATAAATGATGGCGAGATCAGTATAATGGAACCTCTTGGCTGGGACTCTGTTTGGCAAACAGACAGAAGCCATTATAAACCCACAGATACTCCCTCCCTCCCTCCCTCCACCACTCCTCATCTCCCTTCCTCTTATCGCTGACTAAAAACCCACAGTGTCTGTATTCAATTTTCCCTTTTTACTCTTCCCTCTCTCTGTTGTCTTCTCTTCTCTCTGTTGTCTTCTCTTCTCTCTGTTGTCTTCTCTTCTCTCTGTTGTCTTCTCTTCTCTCTGTTGTCTTCTCTTCTCTCTGTTGTCTTCTCTTCTCTCTGTTGTCTTCTCTTCTCTCTGTTGTCTTCGCTTCTCTTTATGTTGTCTTCTCAATTCCATCCAATTCAAGGGGCTTTATTGGCATGGGAAACATGTGTTAACGTTGCCAAAGCAAGTGAGGTAGATAATATATAAAGTGAAATAAACAATACAAATGAACAGTAAACATTACACATACAGAAGTTTCAAAACAATAAAGACATTACAAATGAACACAAGGGAAAATAAATAAGCATAAATATGGGTTGTATTTACAATGCTGGTTGTTTTTCACTGGTTGCCCTTTTCTTGTGGCAACAGGTCACAAATCTTGCTGTTGTGATGACAAACTGTGGTATTTCACCCAGTAGATATAGGAGTTTATCAAAATTGGGTTTGTTTTAGAATTATTTGTGGATCTGTGTAATCACTTCCTTTTAGGTGGTTGTAGAATTGTATGGCTCTTTTCTGTATTTTGATAATTAGTGGGTATCGGCCTTACTCTGCTCTGCATGCATCATTTGGTGTTCTACGTTGTACACAGAGGATATTTTTGCAGAATTATGCATGCGTCTCTCTCTGTTGTATTCTCTTCTCTTCTCTCTCTCTTGGTTTCTCTTCTCTTTCTCTGTCTGTTGTCTTCTCTCTCTCTCTCTCCCTCTCTTTCTCTGTCTGTTGTCTTCTCTCTCTCTCTCTCCCTCTCTTTCTCTCTCTGTTGTCTTCTCTTCTCTCTCTCTCTCTCCCTCTTTCTCTCTCTGTTGTCTTCTCTCTCTCTCTCTCTCTCTCTCTCTCTCTGTTGTCTTATCTCTCTCTCTCTTGGTTTCTCTTCTCTCTCTCTGTCTGTTGTATTCTCTCTCTCTCTCTGTTGTCTTCTCTCTCTCTCCCTCTCTTTCTCTGTTGTCTTCTGTTCTCTCTCTCTCTGCTGTCTTCTCTTCTCTCTCTCGGTTGTCTTCTCTTCTCTCTCTCTCGCTCTCTCGGTAATGAATCTCTGTGTGGAATATTTATCACAGTAAAGGAGAAAGTGCATCTCTGTCTCTACCTCCCCTGTCATGCAGTGACCACATACACGCTCCTCTTTGGGTAGCCATGTCTTTTTATGTCTGTCGGTTTCTATTGCCAAACGGTGGTCACTCAGCCTGTACTTGGTAAGGATCTGTCTCTGCTTCTTATCTCTGACAGAGTAGAGATAATCAGCCAATTCATATTCTCTGTTTAGGGTCAGATAGCAATTTAGTCGGCTTTGGAAATTTGTTTTGTATTTTCAAATGTTGTAAATATGAGTAATTTGATTGGTTCGATTCTGGGTTCAGCTTGGTTGGTTAGGTCCAACACCAGCTGACTGAGAGGGCTCGTTTCTGAGCTCAGCTCTTGGGTTTGAAGTGCTTTAAATTGCAGACTTGAATTTGGACTTGAATTTAGACGTAGCAGATTTTGTTTAGATATTTTCTGTATTTCTTTAGCACTGGAAAGCGGCCCAATTCTGCCCTACAAGCATTTCATTGGACTTGTAGAATTTTCCAACAGAATTCTGCATATAGGGCTTCAATTGGACGTTTGTTGTCACGACTTCCACCGAAGTCGGCTCCGCTCCTTGTTCGTTCGGCGGTCGACGTCACCGGCTTTCTAGCCATCGGCGCTCCATTTTTCATGTATCCATTTGTTTTGTCTTGTTCCCTGCACACCTGGTTTTCATTCCCCAATCAATCTACATGTATTTACTCCTCTGTTCCCCATCATGTCTTTGTGTGAGATTGTTTGTGTTACGTGGGTATTGTTGACGCGCCAGACTGGCTTGTTTTTTCCCGTGTTATTTTTCACGAAGATGTTTCTTGTTAAACGTGATTCTTGTGACTGTTTTACGCGTTTTGCCCAAATAAAGTGTGCACCTGTTCACAGATGGTCTCTGGTCTCCTGCACCTGACTTCGCTACCAGTACCCACACATCTGACGTTTGTCCCACATTTTAAAGTCCAGTTTATTGAGTGGCCCCCAAACCTCACTTCCGTAAAGAGCTATTGGTAGGATTACACTGTCAAATGTTTGGGTCCGAATTCTAATTGGGATGTTGATTTTCCGAAATGTCATTTTTATGGCGTACAATGCTCTGCGGGCTGGTCTGCCATATTAAAGTTTCCTGGTGCAGATATGGTCAGACCAAGGTAGTATGTTCAATTATGGTGTTGTTCTGGGAGAATTTACATTTGTGTTTCTGAAATCTGGGTTTTTTCTTTAAATGTGATTTCCTGCCAGGGCCCAATTATGGCAATTTTGCTCTAGAATGTTAAGGTTCTGTTGAAGACCTTCTTTGGTTTGTGATAGAATAACCAAATCCTCAGCATATAGCAGGTATTTTACCTCTGTGTTAAACAGTATGAGTCCTGGGGCTGGAGAATGGTCCAACATGTCAGCTAATTCATTGATGTACAGTCGGGAGAACAAGTATTTGATACACTGCCAATTTTGCAGGTTTTCCTACTTACAAAGCATGTAGAGGTCTGTTATTTTTATCATAGGTACACTTCAACTGTGAGAGACGGAATCTAAAACAAAAATCCAGAAAATCACATTGTATGATTTTTAAGTAATTAATTAGCATTTTATTGCATGACATAAGTATTTGATCACCTACCAACCAGTAAGAATTCCAGCTCTCACAGACCTGTTAGTTTTTCTTTAAGAAGCCCTCCTGTTTTTTTCAGTTCTCTTTTCTCTCTTTTCACTCTCTCTTTCTATCTCTGTTGTCTGCCCTCTCTCTCTATCTCTGTTGTCTGCCCTTCTCTCTCTATCTCTGTTGTCTGCCCTTCTCTCTCTATCTCTGTTGTCTGCCCTTCTCTCTCTATCTCTGTTGTCTGCCCTTCTCTCTCTATCTCTGTTGTCTGCCCTTCTCTCTCTATCTCTGTTGTCTGCTCTTCTCTCTCTCCCTCTCTTGCCTTCTCTTCTCACTCTCTGTTGACTTTTTCTTCTCTCTCTGTCTGTTCTCTTATCTTCTCTTCTCTTCTTCTCTCTCTCTCCTGTTGTCTTCTCTTCTCTCTCTGTTCTCTTATCTTCTTGTCTCTTCTTCTTCTCTCTCTGTGCTGTTGTCTTCTCTTCTCTCTCTGTTCTCTTATCTTCTTGTCTCTTCTTCTTCTCTCTGTGCTGTTGTCTTCTCTTCTCTCTCTGTTCTCTTATCTTCTTGTCTCTTCTTCTTCTCTCTCTGTGCTGTTGTCTTCTCTTCTCTCTCTGTTCTCTTATCTTCTTGTCTCTTCTTCTTCTGTGCTGTGCTGTTGTCTTCTCTCTCTCTCTCTTGTCTTCATTTATTTTATGTATTTTATTTAACCTTTATTTAACCGGGCAACAAGTCAGTTAAGAACAAATTCTTATTTTCAATGACGGCCTACCGGGGAACAGTGGGTTAACTGCCTTGTTCAGGGGCAGAACAACCTTTCAGTAACTAGGTTAACTGGGTTAACTGGGTTAACTGGGTTAACTGCCTTGTTCAGGGGCAGAACTACCTTTCGGTTACTGGCCCAACACTCTAACCACTAGGATATCTGCTGGTTACTGGCCCAACACTCTAACCACTAGGATATCTGCTGGTTACTGGCCCAACACTCTAACCACTAGGATATCTGCTGGTTACTGGCCCAACACTCTAACCACTAGGATATCTGCTGGTTACTGGCCCAACACTCTAACCACTAGGATATCTGCTGGTTACTGGCCCAACACTCTAACCACTAGGATATCTGCTGGTTACTGGCCCAACACTCTAACCACTAGGATATCTGCTGGTTACTGGCCCAACACTCTAACCACTAGGATATCTGCTGGTTACTGGCCCAACACTCTAACCACTAGGATATCTGCTGGTTACTGGCCCAACACTCTAACCACTAGGATATCTGCTGGTTACTGGCCCAACATTCTAACCACTAGGATATCTTCTGGTTACTGGCCCAACACTCTAACCACTAGGATATCTGCTGGTTACTGGCCCAACACTCTAACCACTAGGATATCTGCTGGTTACTGGCCCAACACTCTAGCCACTGGGATATCTGCTGGTTACTGGCCCAACACTCTAACCACTAGGATATCTGCTGGTTACTGGCCCAACACTCTAACCACTGGGATATCTGCTGGTTACTGGCCCAACACTCTAACCACTAGGATATCTGCTGGTTACTGGCCCAACACTCTAACCACTGGGATATCTGCTGGTTACTGGCCCAACACTCTAACCACTGGGATATCTGCTGGTTACTGGCCCAACACTCTAGCCACTAGGATATCTGCCGCCCCAATGGTAGTGGAAGTGGAATTACCATCAACAACAACGATATTAATGAGAATAATATTACATTAATGCAATAGTAGTAGTCCAGCCTCAACCTGACTGCGAAGCCACATGACATGGTATGAAAGCCAAAACTACATGGGAAATTCTATTGACAATACATTGCACTTTTCACTGGCTGTCCCTCAAGTTTTGGCAGGAGGACACATTTGGCTGCCAAAACTGCACATTTTGGCTTTTCACCCAATAAATATTACATTTTTTTCTTCATTTTATAGTTTCAAATTCTTTGTACTGAATGATAATTTTGGGAAAGAAAGATTTTCTTAGGTCTGAGTAATAGGAAATGCAACTCTGTCTCTACCTCTCCCCTGGAGCAGAGTGAGCACAGCCTGTCCTTTCTGGGTCGCTAGGTTTGTCTGTGACGACTGGTCTCTATAGCCAGACAGTCCTCTCTGGGTCGCTAGGTTTGTCTGTGACGACTGGTCTCTATAGCCAGACAGTGCTCACTCAGTCTGTACCTAGTCAATGTTTTCCTCAGTTTTCTATCAGCCACAGTGGTCAGATAGTCTGCCACCATGTACTGTCTGTTTAGAGACAAATAGCACTGAAGTTTACTTTGATTTGTTGTGGTGTCTTTCCAATAGGTGATATATTTTTCTTTTTGCTATGTGATGATTTGGTTGGGACAGATTTTCTGAGTGCTGTGCTGAGGCTCTATGGGGTTGGTTTGGGTCAGTGAACTGAGCCTCAGAACCAGCTGGCTGAGTGCTGTGCTGAGGCTCTATGGGGTTGGTTTGGGTCAGTGAACTGAGCCTCAGAACCAGCTGGCTGAGTGCTGTGCTGAGGCTCTATGGGGTTGGTTTGGGTCAGTGAACTGAGCCTCAGAACCAGCTGGCTGAGTGCTGTGCTGAGGCTCTATGGGGTTGGTTTGGGTCAGTGAACTGAGCCTCAGAACCAGCTGGCTGAGTGCTGTGCTGAGGCTCTATGGGGTTGGTTTGGGTCAGTGAACTGAGCCTCAGAACCAGCTGGCTGAGGAGACTCTTCTCTTGTTTCATCTCTTGACATTGTAGAGCTGTGTGATGGAATCTCACTCTCTCTTCTATGTGTCTCTCTCTGTGTCTCTCTGTGTGTCTCTCTCTCCCCCTCTCTATCTCAATTAAATTACATTTAAGGGCTTTATTGGCATGGGAAACATATGTTAACATTGCCAAAGCAAGTGAAGTAGTGTGTTAATATAGCACTGTGCCTCGCCAGGCTATGTGTGTGGTAGATGAACCTTTTCACATGTACCAACACACGGGTGTGATCCTTCTACAGTGGTCCCTGTAGCGTTTGATCAAACCGGTGTGATCCTTCTACAGTGGTTCCTGTAGTCCTTACAAAGTTTTGTCCAGAATGTGAGCAGTTTGTTTTTGGATGCAATGTTCAGACATTTACAGAAGTAGCAACAGCACAACACAATCATCCAAACTGGAAAAATGTAGACTACTGACTAGGGACTACTGACTAGGGGGCGATCTAGTATATCTATGTCTATGTTGTGTTCTAGTTTCTTTTTCTATGTTGGTGTTTTGTATCACGCCCAATTAGAGGCAGCTGGTAATCGTTGTCTCTAATTGGGGATCATATTTAAGTAGTTATTTTTCCCACCTGTGTTTGTGGGATCTTGTTTTTGTGTTGTTGCCTGTGAGCACTCAGAACGTCACGTTTCATTTATTCTTTATTGTTTTTGTGCGTTTCCTCGAATAAACATGTGGAACCCATATCGCGCTGCGCTTTGGTCTGAGAATGCTTACGACGAGCGCTTTGGTCTGAGAATGCTTACGACGATCGTGACAACCACATTTGTCCTAGCGCTAACTGAGGAAAGATTGACACAACACAAGCGGTCATATTTTTATAACTCTCGGCTGACAGAAACTACAATATGAGTTCGCTAATAGCAATTATTATTTATAATGAATCACATCATGGGTGAGCTCACCATTGATCAGAATAATTGAGTAAAACACTTTCTAGAAATCAGAAGTAATCTGACGAGGGGTAGTTTGTGCCTCCATGCTTGTTTTTATTGCATCAACCAAAGATAATAAGAGGAGACAAGATGAGTTTGGTCTGTTTACAGTATTCATGTTGAAGGTGGTGTGTCGTCTATGAACATCCACTTCCCTTCATTCCCTTCCGGAAGTTTACCCGAACGATGAGTGAACCATTCCTTCACCTCATTATAACATCTTTGGTCTGACAGATTACGTGACTCCCAGAATGCATTGTATAATGTCAGCAAACATGGTGCCACACATAGCTGGCAGATAGCTTAGCATTAGCTCATTATAATCAGTACAAATAGCTTAGCATTAGCTCATTATAATCAGTACAAATAGCTTAGCATTAGCTCATTATAATCAGTACAAATAGCTTAGCATTAGCTCATTATAATCAGTACAAATAGCTTAGCATTAGCTCATTATAATCAGTACAACCTTCAAATACGTATTTTACACACATCATAGGTGTCCATTACAATATATGCAATAATCAGAATTCATTATTTGAATACGTTATTTGTATTAGTAATTGAAAACATGTGAATAAAGCTGCACATACATTATGCTCCATTCATACATACACATACAGTGGGGCAAAAAAGTATTTAGTCAGCCACCAATTGTGCAAGTTCTCCCACTTAAAAAGATGAGAGAGGCCTGTAATTTTCATCATAGGTACACTTCAACTATGACAGACAAAATGAGAAGAAAAAAAATCCAGAAAATCACATTGTAGGATTTTTAATGAATTTATTTGCAAATGATGGTGGAAAGGAAAAATGTTTGACCCAAGTGAAACAATTTAAAGGCAGTGCTACCAAATACTAATTGAGTGTATGTCAACTTTTCACCCTTGAGTTGTGGGTGTTTATATGTTCTGTTTAGTGTGTTTTGCACCTGACGGAGTGGTTTCGGTTGTGCTTTTTGTTTGTTTAAATAAATAACATGAACATGAACCACGCTGCACTTTGGTCCTCACCTCCTTCCACCGACGACCGTTACACTGCATTTCCTGACAGAATGTCAAAAATATAAAACAATTAGAGAGTGTCATTTCCCCAGATTTGTAACAGATATTCAAGGTTTCAAAGACCTTTCTGATGAGGATAGGCTACCCGTCCTGTTGGGGGAGGACGCAGAGAGCTGTGGGTTGGCAGCGCACTACATTGCTGCCTGCCTTAAGATGAGGGACAGTGACTGACAGACCAATCAACTTGCACATGTCCTCTACTGTATGCTTATTGTTATTGTTCAGTGTAAGGTTAATTTGACCCTTGGTTATTGTTGTTACTGTTGTCCCGTTGACATTTTTGATTCTTAATTTTATCTTAATATTGCAAATATCCAAAGTAATCTTTGGCAATATGTACATTGTTACGTCATGCCAATAAAGCACATTGAATTGAAGTTAATTGAATTGAGAGACAGAGAAGAAGAGGAAGAGGGGGAGAGGGTAGTAGAGAGAGGGAGAGAGAGAAAGAGAGAGAAAGAGAGAGAGAGAAAGAGAGAGAGAGAGAGTGAGAGTGAGAGAGAGAGAGAGAGAGAGAGAGAAAGAAAAAGAGGGAGAAGGAGGGGGTGATGGAAGTAGAGAGAGGGAGAAAGAGGAAGAGCGTTGGTTTACATCCAGTGGAAGCGATAGGAACTGCAAGAAGGTACCTTAGAAACCTGGATTTCCAATAAAAACCCAACACCTAAAAAAAATAATAATATCTGAATGGTTTGTCCTTGAGGTTTCGCCTGCTAAATAACTTCTGTTATACTCACAGACATGATTCAAACAGTTTTAGAAACTTCAGAGTGTTTTCTATCCAAATCTAATAAGAATATGCATATCTTACCTTCTCGGGATGAGTAGCAGGCAGTTGAATTTGGGCATGCATTTCATCTGGACGCGAAAATACTGCCCTCTGTCACCAATAAGTTATTAATGTCCTGCAAAAATATGAAAAAATAACTTTTTGAAAAATCTGAATTTGTTCAAATGCTATTTTAGGGTTTAGGGACAGGTTTCCAGTTAGGGTTTAGGGGTTAAATTTTAAATATAATGTACACCCCTTGTAAATGGCAATAAGAAATGACAGCTTTTTATTCTTTCCCTGGGCTGCTAAAGAAAATCATGTGTGAAGAACGTGTGCTAGACGCCTCCTCAAGTACGTGATGCAGTCTGTGATTTTGCCTTTGACGTTCATTCAGGTGAAGACTGGGGAGCTGACTGGGGACAACATCTGGTGAAGACTGGAGCTGACTGGGGACAACATCTGGTGAAGACTGGGGAGCTGACTGAGGACAACATCTGGTGAAGACTGGAGCTGACTGGGGACAACATCTGGTGAAGACTGGGGAGCTGACTGAGGACAACATCTGGTGAAGACTGGAGCTGACTGGGGACAACATCTGGTGAAGACTGGGGCTGACTGGGGACAACATCTGGTGAAGACTGGAGCTGACTGGGGACAACATCTGGTGAAGACTGGGGAGCTGACTGAGGACAACATCTGGTGAAGACTGGAGCGGACTGTGGACAACATCTGGTGAAGACTGGAGCTGACTGTGGACAACATCTGGTGAAGACTGGAGCTGACTGGGGACAACATCTGGTGAAGACTGGAGCTGACTGGGGACAACATCTGGTGAAGACTGGAGCTGACTGGGGACAACATCTGGTGAAGACTGGAGCTGACTGGGGACAACATCTGGTGAAGACTGGGGCTGACTGGGGACAACTTCTGGTGAAGACTGGAGCTGACTTAGGACAACTTCTGGTGAAGACTGGAGCTGACTGGGGACAACATCTGGTGAAGACTGGAGCTGACTGGGGACAACATCTGGTGAAGACTGGAGCTGACTGGGGACAACATCTGGTGAAGACTGGAGCTGACTGGGGACAACATCTGGTGAAGACTGGAGCTGACTGGGGACAACATCTGGTGAAGACTGGAGCTGACTGGGGACAACATCTGGTGAAGACTGGAGCTGACTGGGGACAACATCTGGTGAAGACTGGAGCTGACTGGGGACAAAATCTGGTGAAGACTGGAGCTGACTGGGGACAACATCTGGTGAAGACTGGAGCTGACTGGGGACAACATCTGGTGAAGACTGGAGCTGACTGGGGACAACATCTGGTGAAGACGCCGGTTCTACAAACAAGTAGCTATTACTCCTCTGCCTGAAGTCCTAGAATAAAACTACAGTGGTCTGCTTGAAGGCAACTGTATATTTAATACGTGTATAAGATGTTTGTTGACCAAAAGCCTTGACCGTGGCATTGCTAGCTGGCTTCTGACTCATTCAGCCCACGTTACTAGTAACTGGCAAGCTGTGTCAGGAAACTTTAGATGCTAGAGGAAAATGAATAGCTATGCTTGCTAAGCGATCCATCTGATTGATAAAGTTGATAAAAGGTCATTAGCTAGCTAGCTAGATTGAACCTGCTGGGGGAGAGTTACCTAATGCTATCTAACTCCCACCACCAGTCTGAGTTCACCACCTTAGCTAGCTAAGTGGACTGTAGCTAGGTTTCCAGAAAAATAACAACTATATATTTGCTTGCTATAATTTTGACTATTGTCAACACTTTTTTTCGACCTAATTTGTTCCTCTGCTTGTTTATTCATGCACTGGTGAGAAAAAAATGCTCTTCTAGATTTCACTGCAAATAGGCTGTTGTTTGGGTATAATTTGTCTGAATAGGCTTGAATTGAGTGTTTCATTAGTAAACTAAGTTACTGAATGACTAGGCTAATTCTTATTCATGTTTTTGGTGTTGTTGCGTTTCAGATTAAGAGAGAGTTAGATCACTAGAAAGCAGCATGCAGACAGATCAGGACAGCATGGAGACAGATCAGGACAGCATGCAGACAGATCAGGTTAGCATGCAGACAGATCAGGACAGCATGCAGACAGACCAGGACAGCATGCATACAGATGAGAGCTGAATGCAGACAGACCAGGACAGCATGCAGACAGATCAGGACAGCATGCAGACAGATCAGGACAGGATGCAGACAGATCAGGACAGCATGCAGACAGATCAGGACAGCATGCAGACAGATGAGAGCTGAATGCAGACAGATAAGGGCAGCATGCAGACAGATCAGGACAGCGTGCAGACAGATCAGGACAGCATGCAGACAGATCAGCATGCAGACAGATCAGGACAGCATGCAGACAGATCAGGACAGCATGCAGACAGATCAGGACAGCATGCAGACAGATCAGGACAGCATGCAGACAGATCAGGACAGCATGCAGACAGATCAGAACAGCATTCAGACAGATCAGGACAGCATGCAGACAGATCAGGGCTGCATGCAGACAGATGAGAGCTGAATGCAGACAGACCAGGGCAACATGCTGACAGATCAGGTCTCGGTATTCACAAAGCATCTCAGATTAGGGGTGCTGATTTTAGGATATGTTTTGCCTTTCCTATCACAATGAATATGATTACATGGACAAGGGGGAGCTGGTACTAGATCACTAGTCCCACTCTGAAGACACTGTGAATACAGGCCCGGGAAGAAAGATGTTTGCCCAATACCAGTCTAACCCCACAGGACCCGAGAGGTATTACAGTCTATGCTTACGAACTGAGTATTTGTATGTGAATTTCCATATCAATGACACTATACAGTGCCTTGCGAAAGTATTCGGCTCCCTTGAACTTTGCGACCTTTTGCCACATTTCAGGCTTCAAACATAAAGATATAAAACTGTATTTTTTTGTGAAGAATCAACAACAAGTGGGACACAATCATGAAGTGGAATGACATTTATTGGATATTTCAAACTTTTTTAACAAATCAAAAACTGAAAAATTGGGCGTGCTAACATATTGTTATTGTGTTGCTTTTTATTTTATTTTGTACTTTAGTTTATTTAGTAAATATTTCTTGAACTGCACTGTTGGTTCAGGGCTTGTCAGTTAGCATTTCACTGTCAGGTCTACTACACCTGTTGTATTCAGCATTTCACTGTAAGGTCTACTGCACCTGTTGTATTCAGCATTTCACGGTAAGGTCTACTACACCTGTTGTATTCAGCATTTCACGGTAAGGTCTACTACACCTGTTGTATTCAGCATTTCACTGTCAGGTCTACTACACCTGTTGTATTCAGCATTTCACTGTAAGGTCTACTACACCTGTTGTATTCAGCATTTCACGGTAAGGTCTACTACACCTGTTGTATTCAGCATTTCACGGTAAGGTCTACTACACCTGTTGTATTCAGCATTTCACGGTAAGGTCTACTACACCTGTTGTATTCAGCATTTCACGGTAAGGTCTACACTGTTGTATTCAGCGCGCATGTATAGTACGTAACCAATCAAATTCATACAAACTGCTACGGATGCAAGTACCAACTTATATTCACTTTGTCCCATTCTTTAATAGTGTCTGTTATATTATTATATTTTAGTTGAGACACCTGTCAAGAAACGAGTGGAACTAGTAGACACCAAAAATATGAACGTCAATGGTTACGACAAATGACATGGCATCGATTTGAATTTATAGCTGGTATTTATATTACGGCACCACGCATCATTTCACTAACAGTCGCTACCTCGACTCATTCCATCATGACATCAATGATAACATGCTCCTTATTTGACTGTAGTTAGCTGCTAGCTTAGCCAGACGCAGCCTGTGAACGAGGCTGGGCTAATTTTTCAGCCAAACTGCTTCAAATAAGGTGATTAGTAATACATCACACACACACACGCGTACACATGCATGCACACGCACGCACACACGCACACACGCACACACACACAGACACAGACACAGACACACACACACACACACAGACGAGGTAGTAAATGATGACAACCCTATTAATTGTAGAAGAATAACCTTCATTCTGAAAGTACGCTTCACTAGGCATTAGCTTGTTAGCTAGCTTGTGTGCTATAGCTAACATCAGCTAGCTAGTGTGCTAGTGTGCTATAACTAACATCAGCTAGCTAGTGTGCTATAGCTAACATCAGCTAGCTAGTGTGCTATAGCTAACATGTTAGCTAGCTAGCTGATGTTAGCTATAGCGCACTAGCTAGCTGATATTAGCTATAGCACACTAGCTAGCTGATGTGTGCTATAGCTAACATCAGCTAGCTAGCTAACATGCATTGTTTCTGACATGCCACGATCCTGCTTACTTTACATCTGACAGATATTTAGCTACTGTAGCTAGCTAGATAATGATGGTTTATGATAATTGCAGTTAGTTCATTATCTAGCTAGCTAACTAGCCTAGTGTAAAACGCAGCTAGCTTGTTCATGATGTGAATAACCAACAGTATGTTAAGGAGCATACCCTGAGGGTGTGTGTGCGTGTGTGTGTGTGTGAGGAATACAACATCGGACAAGATGTCTCCTTGTGCTCTACTATATGCATCTGACACACACAAACAAACACACACACACACTGACAGACACACACACTGACAGACACACATGCATGCATACACAAACACAGATATACACTGACAGACACACACACACACACACACAAACGCACACACACACACACACACACACACACAAACACACACACAAACACACACACAGAAACGCATGGACACACACAAATGCATGCACACACACACACACACACACACACACACACACACACACACACACACACACACACACACAGAAACGCATGGACACACACAAATGCATGCACATACACACACACACACACAAACGCACGTACACACACACACAAATGCACACACACACACACACACATACACATGCGTGCACGCATGCGCCCGCGCACACACAAACACAGATATACACTGACAGACACACACACGCAAGAACACACAGACATATAAACCACACACTCATGAAATCAATGGGAATACGCCACAGGGACAAATAGCTTTGCATCATCTTCCCATTGTGTAGTCAGCTAATTAAACAAGATAAACCAAACTTATTCTCTCTCTCTCTCTCTCTCTCTCTCTCTCTCTCTCTCTCTCTCTCTCTCTCTCTCTCTCTCTCTCAATGGGCTTTATTGGCATGGGAAAAATATGTTAACATTGCCAAAACAAGTGAAGTAGATAATAAACAAAGTTGAAATTGAAATAAACTATCAAAATTAACAGAAACATTACACTCACAAAAGAATAAAGACATTTCCAATGTCATATTACGTCTATATATAGTGTTGTATATTATAGTGTAAAGTACAAAAGGGAAAATAAATAAACATAAATATGGGTTGTATTTACAATGGTGTTTGTTCTTCACTGGTTGCCCTTTTCTTGTGGCAACAGGTCACAAATCTTGCTGCTGTGATGGCACACTGTGGTATTTCACCCAGTAGATATGGGAGTTTATCAAAATCGGGTTTGTTTTAGAATTCTTTGTGGATCTGGGTAATCTGAGGGAAATATGTGTCTCTAATATGGTCATACATTGGACAGGATGTTAGGAAGTGCAGCTCAGTTTCCACCTCATTTTGTGGGCAGTGAGCACATAGCAAGTCTTCTCTTGAGAGCCAGGTCTGCCTACGGCGGCCTTTCTCAATAGCAAGGCTATGCTCACTGAGTCTGTACATAGTCTAAGCTTTCCTTAAGTTTGGGTCAGTCACAGTGGTCAGGCATTCTGCCACTGTGTACTCTCTGTGTAGGGCCAAATATCATTCTGATTTGCTTTGTTTTTTTTGCTAGTTCTTTCCAATGTGTCAAGTAATTCACTTTCTGTTTTCTCATGATTTGGTTGGGTCTCTCTCACTCTCCTTTGTGGAACACTTTAATAAGGGCTGATGTGTTGGATAAATGCACTGGCACAAGCAAGCCTTGGATGATACTACAAAGAACTCGTGGAAAAGCCTATTATTCTTCTCTCAGATGTTTATGTGGAATGAACACACTAACTCCTCTTTTACTTCAACAGGATGGAGAGAGAGAGAGGCAGAGAGAGAGAGAGGGAGAGAGAGAGGGGGAGAGGGGAGAGAGGGGGGGAGAGAGAGGGGAGAGAGGGAGGGGGAGAGAGGAGAGAGAGGGGAGAGAAGGGGGAGAGAGAGAGAGAGAGAGAGAGAGGGGGAGAGGGGAGGGCGAGAGGGAGAGGGGAGAGAGAGAGAGAGAGAGAGAGAGAGACAGAGAGGGGGGAGAGAGAGAGAGAGGGGAGAGAGAGAGAGAGACAGAGAGGGGGAGAGAGAGAGAGAGAGAGAGAGAGAGAGAGGGGAGAGAGAGGGGAGAGAGAGAGGAGAGAGAGAGAGAGATGGGGGATTAGTCACTTTGTATCTGTTGTCTTGTGTGTGTGTATAGATGAGTTATTATAACGTGTTATCCTGCTCTCACCCCAGAAGAAGGCAGTAGCTCTAGGAACTGTTGGTTCCCAGAGCAGCGCTTAGAGATGTTTCAGTCCTCAAGTTTAGAGAGGAAGAATTATTAAGGCAGATCGTACATTGTGTTCACAAGGGAATACACACACACACACACACACACACACACACACACACACACACACACACACACACACACACACACACACACATTTTTCTCATTAGCATAACTACAGCCATTAGGGATACAATAAAGCAACCCTCTAGCTGAATCAACCACAAACAAACAAATAAACAACAACAACAACAGCTACATGGAAACAAATCACATCTTCAAAAAATATGCAGCAGGGAAGAGAAGATACTCTCTGTTTCTCTGTTTATCTGTTTATCTGTTTATCTGTTTATCTGTTTCTCTGTTTATCTGTTTCTCTGTTTCTCTGTTTATCTGTTTATCTGTTTATCTGTTTATCTGTTTCTCTGTTTATCTGTTCCTCTCTGTTTCTCTGTTTATCTGTTTCTCTGTTTATCTGTTTATCTGTTTCTCTGTTTCTCTCTGTTTCTCTCTGTTTCTCTGTTTATCTGTTTCTCTGTTTCTCTGTTTCTCTGTTTCTCTCTGTTTCTCTGTTTATCTGTTTCTCTGTTTCTCTGTTTCTCTGTTTATCTCTGTTTATCTGTTTTTCTCTGTTTCTCTGTTTCTCTCTGTTTCTCTCTGTTTATCTCTGTTTCTCTGTTTCTCTGTTTCTCTGTTTCTCTGTTTATCTCTGTTTATCTGTTTATCTCTGTTTCTCTGTTTCTCTGTTTATCTCTGTTTCTCTGTTTCTCTGTTTCTCTCTGTTTATCTGTTTATCTCTGTTTCTCTCTGTTTATCTCTGGTTCTCTGTTTCTCTGTTTCTCTCTGTTTCTCTGTTTCTCTCTGTTTATCTCTGTTTATCTGTTTCTCTCTGTTTATCTGGTTCTCTGTTTCTCTCTGTTTCTCTCTGTTTATCTCTGTTTATCTGTTTCTCTCTGTTTCTCTGTTTCTCTCTGTTTCTCTGTTTCTCTCTGTTTATCTGTTTATCTCTGGTTCTCTGTTTCTCTCTGTTTATCTGTTTCTCTCTGTTTCTCTCTGTTTCTCTGTTTCTCTCTGTTTCTCTGTTTATCTGTTTCTCTCTGTTTATCTCTGGTTCTCTGTTTCTCTCTGTTTCTCTCTGTTTATCTGTTTCTCTCTCTGTTTCTCTCTGTTTCTCTCTGTTTATCTGTTTCTCTCTGTTTCTCTGTTTATCTGTTTCTCTCTGTTTCTCTCTGTTTATCTGTTTCTCTCTCTGTTTCTGTCTGTTTCTCTCTGTTTATCTGTTTCTCTCTGTTCATCTCTGGTTCTCTGTTTCTCTCTGTTTCTCTCTGTTTATCTGTTTCTCTCTCTGTTTCTCTCTGTTTCTCTCTGTTTATCTGTTTCTCTCTGTTTCTCTGTTTATCTGTTTCTCTCTGTTTATCTGTTTCTCTCTCTGTTTCTATCTGTTTATCTCTGGTTCTCTGTTTCTCTGTTTCTCTCTGTTTCTCTCTGTTTATCTGTTTCTCTCTGTTTCTCTCTGTTTCTCTGTTTCTCTCTGTTTCTCTCTGTTTATCTGTTTCTCTCTCTGTTTCTCTGTTTCTCTCTGTTTATCTGTTTCTCTCTGGTTCTCTGTTTCTCTGTTTCTCTCTGTTTATCTGTTTCTCTCTCTGTTTCTCTCTGTTTCTCTCTGTTTCTCTGTTTCTCTGTTTCTCTCTGTTTATCTGTTTCTCTCTGTTTCTCTCTGGTTCTCTGTTTCTCTGTTTCTCTCTGTTTATCTGTTTCTCTCTCTTTCTCTCTGTTTCTCTCTGGTTTTCTGTTTCTCTCTGTTTCGCTCTGTTTCTCTCTGTTTCTCTCTGTTTCTCTGTTTCTCTCTGTTTCTATCTGTTTATCTGTTTATCTGTTTCTCTCTGTTTCTCTGTTTCTCTCTGTTTCTCTCTGTTTCTCTCTGTTTCTCATTTTCTCTCTGTTTCTATCTGTTTCTCTGTTTCTAAATGTATATCTGTTTCTCTCTGTTTCTCTCTGTTTCTCTCTGTTTCTCTGTTTCTCTCTGTTTCTCTCTGTTTCTCTCTGTTTCTCTGTTTCTCTCTGTTTCTCTGTTTCTATCTGTTTCTCTCTGTTTCTCTCTGTTTCTATCTGTTTCTCTGTTTCTCTCTGTTTATCTGTTTCTCTCTGTTTCTCTCTGTTGATCTGTTTCTCTGTTTCTCTGTTTCTCTCTGTTGATCTGTTTCTCTGTTTATCTGTTTCTCTCTGTTTCTCTCTGTTTCTATCTGTTTCTCTCTGTTTCTCTGTTTCTCTGTTTCTCTGTTTCTCTCTTTCTCTCTTTCTCTCTGTTTATCTGTGTCTTTCTCTCTGTTTCTCTCTGTTTATCTGTGTCTTTCTCTCTGTTTCTCTGGTTCTTTCTCTCTGTTTATCTGTTTCTCTCTGCTTCTCTGTTCCCCCCCTCTCTCTCCCTCCCCCCTTTCTCTCTCTCTCTCTCTCTCTCTCTCTCTCTCTCTCCATCTTTAAAGACAAGGTGCTGGACAGAGGTGGTGCTGTACCAGGGTTGACCTTGCTTTACTGTCTATAAAAACCCGACTTACTGAAGTCTCAGCTGGTAGATCATGATTTTATTTTTTATTTATATTTTTTATTTCACCTTTATTTAACCAGGTAGGCTAGTTGAGAACACCTTTATTTAACCAGGTAGGCTAGTTGAGAACACCTTTATTTAACCAGGTAGGCTAGTTGAGAACACCTTTATTTAACCAGGTGGGCTAGTTGAGAACACCTTTATTTAACCAGGTGGGCTAGTTGAGAACACCTTTATTTAACCAGGTAGGCTAGTTGAGAACACCTTTATTTAATCAGGCAGACTAGTTGAGAACACCTTTATTTAACCAGGTAGGCTAGTTGAGAACACCTTTATTTAACCAGGTAGGCTAGTTGAGAACAAGTTATCATTCACAACTGCGACCTGGCCAAGATAAAGCATAGCAGTGTGAACAGACAACTCAGAGAGATGCAACCCCAGGATAGTCGGCTCAATTCCTGCTGAGGCCACACATATGTAAAACATGTGTTCATGTGTGTCTGTAATGTACATGTGTAATTCAGAGTCCACAGCCGCGGGCCCCTGACAGTCCAGTGGCTACAAGACATGTGTGTCTGTAATGTACATGTGTAATTCAGAGTCCACAGTCGCGGGCCCCTGACAGTCCAGTGGCTACAAGACATGTGTGTCTGTAATGTACATGTGTAATTCAGAGTCCACAGCCGCGGGCCCCTGACAGTCCAGTGGCTACAAGACATGTGTGTCTGTAATGTACATGTGTAATTCAGAGTCCACAGTCGCGGGGCCCTGACAGTCCAGTGGCTACAAGACATGTGTGTCTGTAATGTACATGTGTAATTCAGAGTCCACAGCCGCGGGACCCTGACAGTCCAGTGGCTACAAGACATGTGTGTCTGTAATGTACATGTGTAATTCAGAGTCCACAGCCGCGGGGCCCTGACAGTCCAGTGGCTACAAGACATGTGTGTCTGTAATGTACATGTGTAATTCAGAGTCCACAGCCGCGGGCCCCTGACAGTCCAGTGGCTACAAGACATGTGTATCTCAACCCCCCATTTAGATCTGTGTGTGTGTGTATCTCAACCCCCCATTTAGATCTGTGTGTGTGTGTATCTCAACCCCCCATGTAGATCTGTGTGTGTGTGTATCTCAACCCCCCATTTAGATCTGTGTGTGTGTATCTCAACCCCCCATTTAGATCTGTGTGTGTGTATCTCAACCCCCCCCATTTAGATCTGTGTGTGTGTGTATCTCAACCCCCCATTTAGATCTGTGTGTGTGTTTCTCAACCCCCCATTTAGATCTGTGTGTGTGTTTCTCAACCCCCCATTTAGATCAGTGTGTGTGTATCTCAACCCCCCATTTAGATCAGTGTGTGTGTATGTATCTATGTGTGTGTGTGTGTGTTTTTATGTGTGTGTGTGCTTGTGTGTTTGTGTGTGTCTTTATGTGTGTGTGTGTGTGTGTGTGTGTGTGTGTGTGTGTGTGTGTGTGCGCGTGTTTGCGTGTGTGTGTGGTTGTGTGTGTCTGCGTGTGTTTGTGTGTGTCTTAATGTGTGTGTGGTTGTGTGTGTCTGTGTGTGTTTGTGTGTGTCTTAATGTGTGTGTGTTTGTGTGCGTGTTTGTGTGTGTGTGTTTGTGTGTTTGTGTGTGTCTTTATGTGTGTCTGTTTGTGTCTGTCTTTATATGTGTGTGTGTGTGTGTGTGTTTGTGTGTGTGCGTGCGTGCGTGCGTGCGTGTGCGTGCGTGTTTGCGTGTGTGTGGGGTTGTGTGTATAAAGCCCTCTGCCTCAGTCAAAGTAGTTAGTTGGCAGAGCACCTATTTCAGTAAAACTAATAACAGATGTAATTTCATCTTCTTCCAAGGCTCTCTGCTTTAATAAGATGATCATTATTTATTGAAGATGAACATGACTTATTCAACAGAGAGATTAATCGATGGCAGCACCCGACTCCTCCTACATGAACATCGTATGAAATACAAAGCTCAGAATAATCAACTCCCTTTACAGCCTGTAATAAATATTCACACAATTTGGACTTTTCACATTGTCGTATTTTCTAACTATCTTTCCATAGATATAATACAATCGGGTCTTTATCTCTGTCTGTGTCCAATGGCGTCGCTGTTAGTTTAACACTGTTAGTTTAACACTGTTAGTACTGTTAGTTTAACACTGTTAGTTTAACACTGTTAGTACTGTTAGTTTAACACTGTTAGTTTAACACTGTTAGTTTAACACTGTTAGTACTGTTAGTTTAACACTGTTAGTTTAACACTGTTAGTTTAACACTGTTAGTACTGTTAGTTTAACACTGTTAGTTTAACACTGTTAGTACTGTTAGTTTAACACTGTTAGTTTAACACTGTTAGTTTAACACTGTTAGTTTAGTACTGTTAGTTTAACACTGTTAGTTTAACACTGTTAGTTTAACACTGTTAGTTTAACACTGTTAGTTTAACACTGTTAGTTTAACACTGTTAGTACTGTTAGTTTAACACTGTTAGTACTGTTAGTTTAACACTGTTAGTACTGTTAGTTTAACACTGTTAGTTTAACACTGTTAGTACTGTTAGTTTAACACCGTTAGTACTGTTAGTTTAACACTGTTAGTACTGTTAGTTTAACACTGTTAGTACTGTTAGTTTAACACTGTTAGTACTGTTAGTTTAACACTGTTAGTTTAACACTGTTAGTTTAACACTGTTAGTACTGTTAGTTTAACACTGTTAGTACTGTTAGTTTAACACTGTTAGTTTAACACTGTTAGTACTGTTAGTTTAACACTGTTAGTTTAACACTGTTAGTTTAACACTGTTAGTACTGTTAGTTTAACACTGTTAGTACTGTTAGTTTAACACGGTTAGTACTGTTAGTCTAACACTGTTAGTACTGTTAGTTTAACACTGTTAGTACTGTTAGTTTAACACTGTTAGTACTGTTAGTTTAACACTGTTAGTACTGTTAGTTTAACACTGTTAGTACTGTTAGTTTAACATTGTTAGTACTGTTAGTTTAACACTGTTAGTACTGTTAGTTTAACACTGTTAGTTTAACACTGTTAGTACTGTTAGTTTTACACTGTTAGTTTAACACTGTTAGTTTAACACTGTTAGTTTAACACTGTTAGTTTAACACTGTTAGTACTGTTAGTTTAACACTGTTAGTACTGTTAGTTTAACACTGTTAGTACTGTTAGTTTAACACTGTTAGTTTAACACTGTTAGTACTGTTAGTTTAACACTGTTAGTACTGTTAGTTTAACACTGTTAGTACTGTTAGTTTAACGCTGTTAGTACTGTTAGTTTAACACTGTTAGTACTGTTAGTTTAACACTGTTAGTACTGTTAGTTTAACACTGTTAGTTTAACACTGTTAGTTTAACACTGTTAGTACTGTTAGTTTAACACTGTTAGTACTGTTAGTTTAACACTGTTAGTTTAACACTGTTAGTACTGTTAGTTTAACACTGTTAGTTTAACACTGTTAGTTTAACACTGTTAGTTTAACACTGTTAGTACTGTTAGTTTAACACTGTTAGTACTGTTAGTTTAACACTGTTAGTACTGTTAGTTTAACACTGTTAGTACTGTTAGTTTAACATTGTTAGTACTGTTAGTTTAACACTGTTAGTACTGTTAGTTTAACACTGTTAGTTTAACACTGTTAGTACTGTTAGTTTTACACTGTTAGTTTAACAGCAGGTGGTCAAATGCTCTGTCTGATGGAGTCTCTGTCAGATTAATTTAACAGAATATCTCTGTCAGGTTCATTTAACAGCATATCTCTGTCAAGTTAATTTAACAGAATATCTCTCTCTGATGGAGTCTCTGTCAGGTTAATTTAACAGCATATCTCTGTCTGATGGAGTCTCTGTCAGATTAATATATCAGAATATCTCTGTCTGATGGAGTCTCTGTCAAATGAATTTAACAGAATATCTCTGTCTGATGGAGTCACTGCCAGATTAATATATCAGAATATCTCTGTCTGATGGAGTCTCTGTCAAATGAATTTAACAGAATATCTCTGTCTGATGGAGTCTCTGTCAGATTAATTTAACAGTGTGTTATTAAATGAATTTGATGACCAGTTGCCCTATTTAATCCTTACACAGATGGACTGTCTGGCTACGGAGTTGGGGTCAGTTCTGTCTTTAACTCATACTTGCTGGATTGTATTTAATTGGAATTGAGCCCAACCTGATACCAGTGAATATTGGCTGCAGTGACTCCACTGTTGAGTTGTATAAACCTGGGGGGGGTGCAGGGAAAGGAGAGATAGGGAGGGAGGGGTGAAGGAGGCAGAGACGAGAGGCACGGGCTGATAGAGGAAGAGGGGGAAGAGAAGAGAGAGGTACAGCGTCTGTATAAGTGAGACCCCGAGAACAAAATGAATGACATTTCTTAATGCACTTTCCATGCTGGTATCTCACACAGCATGAACACAGAGGCAGGCACATGTACACACACACACACACACACACACACACACACACACACACACACACACACACACACACACACACACACACACACACACACACACACACACACACACACACACACACACACACACACACACACCCCCACTGTAATCCCCTCTACTCCAGTCTCTTTCTCTCAGTATTCTGCCCTCACTCTCTCTCTGTGATCTAACCCCTCTGTTCATTACTATCTCAGTAGTAGACTTCATGGTGTCCGTGCTGGCTTGGCTACAGGTAGTCAGTATTAGACATCATGGTGTCCCTGCTGGCTTGGCTACAGGTAGTCAGTAGTAGACTTCATGATGTCCGTGCTGGCTTGACTACAGGTAGTCAGTAGTAGACTTCATGGTGTCCCTGCTGGCTTGGCTACAGGTAGTCAGTAGTAGACTTCATGGTGTCCGTGCTGGCTTGGCTACAGGTAGTCAGTAGTAGACTTCATGGTGTCCCTGCTGGCTTGGCTACAGGTAGTCAGTAGTAGACTTCATGGTGTCCGTGCTGGCTTGGCTACAGGTAGTCAGTAGTAGACTTCATGATGTCCGTGATGGCTTGACTACAGGTAGTCAGTAGTAGACTGCATGATGTTACTGCTGGTTTGGCTACAGGTAGTCAGTAGTAGACTTCATGATGTTACTGCTGGCTTAGCTACAGGTAGTCAATAGTAGACTTCATGATGTCCGTGCTGGCTTGGCTACAGGTAGAAAATTCACTACTAGAGAACCAGCTCTAATCAAAACACAGGAGCTTCATCTGTCACTCAGGATGATGCTGCTATTCTATTAATGTTCAATTACTGCCCAAAGGCTTCATCCACATTTAAATGCATATAAAATCACATCCCATTTCGGAATGAGTGCACACACACACACACACACACACACACACACACACACACACACACACACACACACACACACACACACACACACTGAAAAGGAAAATAATAAATAGTCACACCTGGTCTTAGCCAGCAGCAGGATCATATGAACAAGCCCTGTCTCTGTCTCTCCTCTTCGTCCTCCTCCTCCCCCACTCTCTATCTCTCCATTGTCTGTCTGTCCTCCACCTCCTCCCCCACTCTCTATCTCTCCATTGTCTGTCTCTCCTCCTCCTCCTCCTCCTCCTCCTCCTCCCCCACTCTCTATCTCTCCATTGTCTGTCTCTCCTCCTCCTCCTCCTCCTCCTCCTCCTCCTCCTCCCCCACTCTCTATCTCTCCATTGTCTGTCTCTCCTCCTCCTCCTCCTCCTCCTCCTCCCCCACTCTCTATCTCTCCATTGTCTCTCTCCTCCTCCTCCTCCTCCTCCTCCTCCTCCTCCTCCTCCTCCTCCTCCTCCTCCCCCACTCTCTATCTCTCCATTGTCTGTCTCTCCTCCTCCTCCTCCTCCCCTACTCTCTATCTCTCCATTGTCTGTCTGTCTCTCCTCCTCCTCCTCCTCCTCCCCCACTCTCTATCTCTCCATTGTCTGTCTCTCCTCCTCCTCCTCCTCCTCCTCCTCCTCCTCCTCCTCCTCCTCCTCCTCCTCCTCCTCCTCCTCCTCCTCCTCCTCCCCCACTCTCTATCTCTCCATTGTCTGTCTCTCCTCCTCCTCCTCCTCCTCCTCCTCCTCCTCTCTCTATCTCTCCATTGTCTGTCTCTCCTCCTCCTCCTCCTCCCCTACTTTCTATCTCTCCATTGTCTGTCTGTCTCTCCTCCTCCTCCTCCTCCTCCTCCACCACTCTCTATCTCTCCATTGTCTGTCTCTCCTCCTCCTCCCCTCCCCCACTCTCTATCTCTCCATTGTCTGTCTCTCCTCCTCCTCCTCCTCCCCTACTCTCTATCTCTCCATTGTCTGTCTGTCTCTCCTCCTCCTCCTCCTCCTCCTCCCCCACTCTCTATCTCTCCATTGTCTGTCTCTCCTCCTCCTCCTCCTCCTCCTCCTCCTCCTCCTCCCCCACTCTCTATCTCTCCATTGTCTGTCTCTCCTCCTCCTCCTCCTCCCCTACTCTCTATATCTCCATTGTCTGTCTGTCTCTCCTCCTCCTCCTCCTCCCCTACTCTCTATCTCTCCATTGTCTGTCTCTCCTCCTCCTCCTCCTCCTCCTCCTCCACTCTATATCTCTCCATTGTCTGTCTCTCCTCCTCCTCCTCCTCCTCCTCCTCCTCCTCTCTATCTCTCCATTGTCTGTCTCTCCTCCTCCTCCTCCTCCTCCTCCTCCTCCACTCTCTATCTCTCCATTGTCTGTCTCTCCTCCTCCTCCTCCTCGTCCTACTCCTCCTCCTCCTCCTCCTCCTCCACTCTCTATCTCTCCATTGTCTGTCTCTTTCTACATTTACATTTTAGTCATTTATCAGATGCTGTTATCCAGAGGGACTTACAGAATTAAGGGACTACTAGGATTAAGTGCCTTGCTCAAGGGCACATTGGCAGATTCATTCCCTCAAAAAGAAAGGAGGACCAAGGCACTCTTCATATAATGAATTAAAATGCCTTTATTTGTATGGCATGTTCAATGGAAACAAAAATAAAAACTCTTGACGCGTTTCGGCTGCTTGGCCTTCGTCAGGGAGTACAAAGAAACGATAATACAATGTCCTCTTTTGAACAGCTTTTTAAAATCAACCCTGGGTTGAAGAGGGAGTGCTTGCAGAATTCATAGGACAACACCTAGTAAGCAATATTAATATTAAATTCTGTTGATATGTTATCCAAAATGCAAATCAAGGCTAGAAGCATCAAAACCCCTAGAAAGGTAGTTCTAACCTTGAATATGACTGGGCAAAGTGGTCAGAATAGGAGAGCCATCTATGTTTGTAGTACACTAGAACACAGCAAGATGTTTCACCTGTTCGGCTCAGGGATTCAAACCAGCAACCTTTCGGTTATTGACCAAGCACTTTTAAACACAGAGCCACCTTCTCTCCCCCTCTTCTCTCTCTCCCTCTCTCCTCCCACACTCTCTCTCTCCCTTTTCTGTCTATTTCTCTCTCTCTTTCTCTCCATCTCTCCTCCCACCCTCTATCTCTCCCTTTTCTGTCTATTTCTCTCTCTCTTTCTCTCCATCTCTCCCTCTCTCCCATATCAAGCATACAGGAGGTTACTGGTTGTTGTTGTTGGCTTCTGGTTCTGACCCCCGTCCCTCCCCTGGTCTTTACCCTGGATTCTGATAGCCTCTCTGGGCCTCTGCGTCCCCCGGCTCCTCCTGATCACTCCTCCAGACATGGAGCTCACCGCACGATCACACGATCACACACACACGCAGCCACACACACACACACACACACACACACACACACACACACACACACACACACACACACACACACACACACACACACACACACACACACACACACACACACACACACAGATGGAAGGAGAGAAAGGGAGGGGAAGAAAGATAAAATGAGATGGAAAGATGGAGAGCAAGAGAAGGGGGGGTGAGAACCAGAGAGGGAGGGAGAGAGGGGGGGGTGAAAACCAGAGAGGGAGGGAGAGAGAGGGGGGGGTGAGAACCAGAGAGAGGGAGAGGGGGGGGGGGGGGTGAAAACCAGAGAGGGAGGGAGAGAGAGGGGGGGGGGGGTGAGAACCAGAGAGGGAGGGAGAGAGAGGGCCAAGCGAATGAAAGAGAGAGTCAGATGGGGACGTGCAGGAATGGTGACAGAATGCCAGGTAGCATCAAAGAACAGGATGGATAGAGTGAGTTAGTGAATAAATGAGTGAGTTTGTTAGTGCGTTATTTAGCTAGTGAGTGAGTGAGTGAGTGAGTGAGTGAGTGAGTGAGTGAGTGAGTGAGTAAGATATTTAGTTAGTGAGTGAGAGAGTTATTTAGTGAGTGAGTTAGTGAGTGAGTAATTTAGTTAGTGAGTGAGTGAGTTTTTTTAGTGAGTGAGTTAGTGAGTGATTTAGTGAGTGAGTGAGTGAGTGAGTGAGTGAGTGATTTAGTGAGTGAGTAAGTGAGTGAGTTAGTGAGTGAGTGAGTGCATTAGTGAGTGAGATAGTGAGTGATTTAGTGAGTGAGTGAGTTAGTGAGTGATTTAGTGAGTGATTTAGTGAGTGAGTTAGTGAGTTAGTGAGTGAGTGAGTGAGTGATTTAGTGAGTGAGTGAGTTAGTGAGTGATTTAGTGAGTGAGTTAGTGAGTGATTTAGTGAGTGAGTGATTTAGTGAGTGAGTGAGTGATTTAGTGAGTGATTTAGTGAGTGATTTAGTAAGTGAGTTAGTAAGTGAGCAAGTGAGTGACAAGGAAAGGGCAACCAGCAAAGAATAAACACCATTGTAAATACAACCCATGTTTATGTCTATTTATTTTCCCTTTTGTACTTTAACCATTTATACATCTTTATAACACTGTACATAGCGATAATGTGACGTTTGAAATGTCTCTATTCCTTTGAAACTTGTGAGTGTAATGTTTACTGTTCATTTAAACTTTTGTTTATTTTCTATTTCACTTGCTTTGGCAATGTAAACATATGTTTCCCATGCCAATAAAACCCTTAAATTGAATTAAGTGAGTGTGTTAGTGAGTGAATGAGAAAGAGAAATGAGGAGAGACTGACTGAGAAGAAGAAGAGATGGAGGGGTGTTACAGAGAGAAAGAGAGAAAGAAGGAAGGAAGAGACGGAGAGGTGTTGAGAGAAAGAGAAAGAAGGAGAGAGACGGTGAGGTGTTGAGAGAAAGAGAAAGAAGGAGAGAGACGGTGAGGTGTTGAGAGAAAGAAGGAGAGAGACGGTGAGGTGTTGAGAGAAATTGAAAGAAGGAGAGAGACGGTGAGGTGTTGAGAGAAAGAGAAAGAAGGAGAGAGACGGTGAGGTGTTGAGAGAAAGAGAAAGAAGGAGAGAGACGGTGAGGTGTTGAGAGAAAGAAGGAGAGAGACGGTGAGGTGTTGAGAGAAAGAAGGAGAGAGACGGTGAGGTGTTGAGAGAAAGAGAAAGAAGGAGAGAGACGGTGAGGTGTTGAGAGAAAGAGAAAGAAGGAGAGAGACGGTGAGGTGTTGAGAGAAAGAGAAAGAAGGAGAGAGATGGTTAGGTGTTGAGAGAAAGAGAAAGAAGGAGAGAGACGGTGAGGTGTTGAGAGAAAGAGAAAGAAGGAGAGAGACGGTGAGGTGTTGAGAGAAAGAAGGAGAGAGACGGTGAGGTGTTGAGAGAAAGAAGGAGAGGGACGGTGAGTTGTTAAGAGAAAGAGAAAGAAGGAGAGAGACGGTGAGGTGTTAAGAGAAAGAAGGAGAGAGACGGTGAGGTGTTGAGAGAAATTGAAAGAAGGAGAGAGACGGTGAGGTGTTGAGAGAAAGAGAAAGAAGGAGAGAGACGGTGAGGTGTTGAGAGAAAGAGAAAGAAGGAGAGAGACGGTGAGGTGTTGAGAGAAAGAGAAAGAAGGAGAGAGATGGTTAGGTGTTGAGAGAAAGAGAAAGAAGGAGAGAGACGGTGAGGTGTTGAGAGAAAGAGAAAGAAGGAGAGAGACGGTGAGGTGTTGAGAGAAAGAAGGAGAGAGACGGTGAGGTGTTGAGAGAAAGAAGGAGAGGGACGGTGAGGTGTTAAGAGAAAGAGAAAGAAGGAGAGAGACGGTGAGGTGTTAAGAGAAAGAAGGAGAGAGACGGTGAGGTGTTGAGAGAAATTGAAAGAAGGAGAGAGACGGTGAGGTGTTAAGAGAAAGAGAAAGAAGGAGAGAGACGGTGAGGTGTTGAGAGAAAGAAGGAGAGAGACGGTGAGGTGTTGAGAGAAAGAGAAAGAAGGAGAGAGAAGGTGAGGTGTTGAGAGAAAGAGAAAGAAGGAGAGAGACGGTGAGGTGTTGAGAGAAAGAAGGAGAGAGACGGTGAGGTGTTGAGAGAAAGAAGGAGAGAGACGGTGAGGTGTTAAGAGAAAGAGAAAGAAGGAGAGAGACGGTGAGGTGTTGAGAGAAAGAAGGAGAGAGACGGTGAGGTGTTGAGAGAAAGAGAAAGAAGGAGAGAGACGGTGAGGTGTTGAGAGAAAGAAGGAGAGAGACGGTGAGGTGTTGAGAGAAAGAGAAAGAAGGAGAGAGACGGTGAGGTGTTGAGAGAAAGAAGGAGAGAGACG
>NC_092163.1:9007955-9020455 GCF_045791955.1 Oncorhynchus clarkii lewisi
TTCTAAAACAAACCCAATTTTGATAAACTCCCATATCTACTGGGTGAAATTCCACAGTGTGCCATCACAGCAGCAAGATTTGTGACCTGTTACCACAAGAAAAGGGCAACCAGTGAAGAAATACAACCCATATTTATGCTTATTTATTTTCCCTTGTGTACTTTAACCATTTGTACATTGTTACAACACTGTATATATATATACATTGTTACAATATATATAATATTACATTTGTAATGTCTTTAATGTTTTGAATCTTCTGAATGTGTAACTTCTGAATATACTGTTCATTTCTATTGTTGATTTCACTTTTGTATATTATCTACCTCGCTTGCTTTGGCAATGTTAACACATGTTTCCCATGCCAATAAAGCCCCTTGAATTGAATTGAATTGAGAGAGCGAGCGAGCGAGAGAAAAACAGTAAGAGTAGACTACATAATTACAGAGAGAAAAGTTATGGCCTGAAGTGTAACATTACAGAAGTGTATCTGAGTGGTTTTACCGTAGAGAACTGCTGTAGAGCAGGAATCAGTCAAGCAGAACAACAGCTCCCACAGGGAAGACAGAGGGTCGTGTTTCAATGGGTTGGGAGTTTTAGAAGGACACGATAGAGCAGGTACATTTCCCACAGGAATATTTACAACATGATAGTAGTAAGTAGACATTTGTCCTCTACAGAGATATGTTAGAAGGAGCCATTTGTCCTCTACAGAGATATGTTAGAAGGAGCCATTTGTCCTCTACAGAGATATGTTAGAAGGAGCCATTTGTCCTCTACAGAGATATGTTAGAAGGAGCCATTTGTCCTCTACAGAGATATGTTAGAAGGAGCCATTTGTCCTCTACAGAGATATGTTAGAAGGAGCCATTTGTCCTCTACAGAGATATGTTAGAAGGAGCCATTTGTCCTCTACAGAGATAGTGCACCTTTATCATCCTCTTCAGCCTTCTGAATCTCTTCTCCATCTCCCATGTCTCTTTTTATATATTTGTTTGTTCTATATTTCTCTCTCTCTGTCTCTATCCTTCCCCCTCTCTCTCTCTCTCTTTCTCTCTCTCTCGGTCTCTATCCTTTTCTCTCTCTCTCTCTCTCTCTCTCTCTCTCTCTCTCTCTCTCTCTCTCTCTCTCTCTCTGTCTCTATCCTTCTCTCTCTCTCTCTCTCTCTCTCTCTCTCTCTCTCTCTCTCTAAGCATAAATATGGGTTGTATTTACAATGGTGTCTGCCTACGGCGGCCTTTCTCAATAGCAATGCTCACTGAGTCTGTACATAGTCAAAGCTTTCCTTAAGTTTGGGTCAGTCACAGTGGTCAGGTATTCTGCCACTGTGTACTCTCTGTTTAGGGCCAAATAGCATTCTAGTTTGCTCTATTTTTTTGTTAATTCTTTCCAATGTGTCAAGTAATTATCTTTTTGTTTTCTCATGATTTGGTTGGGTCTAATTGTGTTGATGTCCTGTGGGGTGTGTTTGTGTTTGTGAACAGAGCCCCAGGACCAGCTTGCTTAGGGGACTCTTCTCCAGGATCATCTCTCTGTAGGTGATGGCTTTGTTATGGAAGGTTTGGGAATAGCCTCCTTTTAGGTGGTTGTAGAATTTAACGTCTCTTTTCTGGATTTTGATAAATAGTGGGTATCGGTCTAATTCTGCTCTGCATGTATTATTTGGTTTTCTACGTTGTACACAGAGGATATGTTTGCAGAATTCTGCATGCAGAGTCTCAATTTTGTCTTGGTTGGTGAGCGGACCCCAGACCTCACAGCCGTAAAGGGCAATGGGCTCTATGACTGATTCAAGTATTTTTAGCCAGATCCTAATTGTTATGTTGAAATTTATGTTCCTTTTGATGACATAGAATGCCCTCTCTCAGATCGTTCACAGCTTTTTTTCACAGCTTTGTGGAAGTTACCTGTGGCGCTAATGTTTAGGTTGAGGTATGTATAGTTTTTTGTGTGCTCTAGGGCAACAGTGTCTAGATGGAATTTGTATTTGTGGTCCTGGCGACTGGACCTTTTTTGGAACAGCATTATTTTGGTCTTACTGAGATGTACTGTCAGGGCCCAGGTCTGACAGAATCTGTGCAGAAGATCTAGGTGCTGCTGTAGGCCCTCCTTGGTTGGTGACAGAAGCACCAGATAATCAGCAAACAGTAGACACTTGACTTCGGATTCTAGTAGGGTGAGGCCGTGTGCTGCAGACTGTTCTAGTGCCCTCGTTTATTCGTTGATATATATGTTGAAGAGGGTGGGGCTTAAGCTGCATCCCTGTCTCACTCCACGACCCGGTGTGAAGAAATGTGTGTGTTTTTTGCCAATTTTAACCGCACACTTGTTGTTTGTGTACATGGATTTTATAATGTCGTATTTTTACCCCCAACACCACTTTCCATCAGTTTGTATAGCAGACCCTCATGCCAAATTGAGTCGAAGGCTTTTTTGAAATCAACAAAGCATGAGAAGACTTTGCCTTTGTTTTGATTTGCTTGATTGTCAATTAGGGTGTGCAGGGTGAATACATGGTCTGTTGTACGGTAATTTGGTAAAAAGCCAATTTGACATTTGCTCAGTACATTGTTTTCATTGAGGAAATGCACGAGTATGCTGTTAATGATAATGCAGAGGATTTTCCCAAGGTTACTGTTGACGCATATTCCACGGTAGTTATTGGGGTCAAATTTGTCTCCACTTTTGTGGATTGGGGTGATCAGTCCTTGGTTCCAAATATTGGGGAAGATGCCAGAGCTAAGGATGATGTTAAGGAGTTTTAGTATAGCCAATTGGAATTTGTTGTCTGTATATTTGATCATCTCATTAAGGATACCATCAACACCACAGGCCTTTTTGGGTCTCTCTCTCTCTCTCTCTCTCTCTCTCTCTCTCTCTCTCTGTCTCTCTTTCGTTCTGTATCTCTTTCTCCCTTGCTTTCTATCTTTATCTCTCTCTGTCTCTCTCTCTCTCTCTCTCTCTCTCTTGGTGTATCTCTCTTCTCTCTCTCTCTCTCTCTCTGTCTCTCTCTCTGTCTCTCTCTCTCTCTCTCTTGGTGTATCTCTTCTCTCTCTCTCTCTCTCTCTCTCTCTGTCTCTCTCTCTCTCTCTCTCTTCTCTCTCTCTCTCTCTCTCTCTCTCTCTCTCTCTCTCTCTCTCTCTCTCTCTCTCTCTCTCTCTCTCTCTCTCTCTCTTGGTGTATCTCTCTTCTCTCTACTTGACAATTTCTCTCTTCCTTTGACTACACACTCAGTCAGTCTCCAACCAAATACACTCTCAGCCACATTAAGGGCTGCTGCTCTGGGACTGACCCTGTGCCTCTCAGCGTGTGTATGCGTGTGTGTGAAAGGAATTGCGTATTTCTGTTGTAACCAATGGACAATAAAGTATTGATAGTATTCTACTGTCTCTACTAAGAAAAACCAGCAACCCTCCGACTCCGTTTGAGAATGATGCAGCCGACAGATGCTTGGACCCCTCTGTCAACGAACATTCCAAAGTGTTGAGTTGTTATCACTCTATTGGACAGAGAGAGAGAGGAAGATGGAGGGAGAGAGACGTGAGAGGGAGAGAGAGAGAGAGTCACAGAGAGACAGAGGGAGAGAGGGAAAGAGTTGGAGAGAGGAAAACAGAGAGAGAGGGGGAGAGAGAAAGAGTGAGGGAATAAAATAGTGATGTAGTGGAAGAGAGAGAGGAAATAGAGAGATGATATGGAGAGATGGACAGAAGAACAGTATAATAGCATTGCGAGAGCCTTGCTCTACCATCTGAGCTACAGAGGACCAAAGAGGGGGAAAAGAAGGAGAAGAGAAAAAGAGGGAGAGAGAGAAAGGGGAAGAAAGAGGGAAGATGGCAAGAAAGATAGGAGAGAAAGAGGGAGAGAGAGAAAAGAGAAGAAAGAGGGAAGACGGGAAGAAAGATAGGAGAGAAAGAGGGAGAGAGAGAAAGGAGAAGAAAGAGAGAATAAGAGAGGGAGAGAGAAAGAAAGAGAGAGGGAGAGAAAGAGGGAGAGAGAGAAAGGGGAAGAAAGAGGGAAGATGGGAAGAAAGATAGGCGAGAAAGAGGTAGAGAAAGAAAGGAGAAGAAAGAGAGAAGGAGAGAGGGAGAGAGAAATAAAGAGAGAGGGAGAGAGAAAGAGTGATAGCGAGAAAGAGGGAGAAAGGGAAAGAATGAGAGAAGGAGAGAGGGAGAGCGAAAGAGAGAGGGAGAGAGAAAGAGAGAGGGAGAGAGAAAGAGGGAGAAAGGGAAAGAAAGAGAGAAGGAGAGAGGGAGAGACAGGGGGAAATAAAAGGTCAACCAGTGGAGCACCAACACCGTTACAATCTAGATTGATCCATTCGTTTATCTTCCCTTTTCTCCTTCGACTTGTTACAAAACTAGATTATAGTGTAACAAGTCAAATGTCTCCAAGTCATCAGCAAACAAGTCAAATGTACTGACTCTAGTCTGTCCTGAGGAACCGCTGAACTCACTGGGAGTCTGGGCTGTGTTAGCTCCCCTCTCGTACTGACTCTAGTCTGTCCTGAGGAACCGTTGAACTCACTGGGAGTCTGGCTTGTGTTAGCTTCCCTCTCGTACTGACTCTAGTCTGTCCTGAGGAACCGTTGAACTCACTGGGAGTCTGGCCTGTGTTAGCTTCCCTCTCGTACTGACTCTAGTCTGTCCTGAGGAACAGCTGGACTCACTGAGAGCCTGGCCTGCGTCGTGTTAGCTCCCCTCTCGTACTGACTCTAGTCTGTCCTGAGGAACAACTGAACTCACTGGCCTGCGTCGTGTTAGCTCCCCTCTCGTACTGACTCTAGTCTGTCCTGAGGAACCGTTGACTCACTGGGAGTCTGGCCTGTGTTAGCTTCCCTCTCGTACTGACTCTAGTCTGTCCTGAGGAACCGTTGAACTCACTGGGAGTCTGGCCTGTGTTAGCTTCCCTCTCGTACTGACTCTAGTCTGTCCTGAGGAACAGTTGAACTCACTGGGAGTCTGGCCTGTGTTAGCTTCCCTCTCGTACTGACTCTAGTCTGTCCTGAGGAACAGCTGAACTCACTGAGAGCCTGGCCTGCGTCGTGTTAGCTCCCCTCTAGTACTGACTCTAGTCTGTCCTGAGGAACAGCTGAACTCACTGAGAGCCTGGCCTGCGTCGTGTTAGCTCCCCTCTCGTAATGACTCTAGTCTGTCCTGAGGAACAACTGAACTCACTGGCCTGCGTCGTGGCCTGCGTCGTGGATGACTTCCGGCGCCGACAGAGATGGCCGCCTCGCTTCGCTTTCCTAGGAAACTATGCAGTTTTTTGTTTTTTTTACGTGTTATTTCTTACATTAGTACCCCAGGTCATCTTAGGTTTCATTACATACAGTCGAGAAGAACTACTGAATATAAGATCAGCGTCAACTCACCATCAGTACGACCAAGAATATGTTTTTCGCGACGCGGATCCTGTGTTCTGCCTTACAAACAGGACAACGGAGTGGATCCTATGCAGCGACCCAAAAAAACGCCTCCGAAAGAGAGGGAAACGAGGCGGTCTTCTGGTCAGACTCCGGAGACGGGCACACCGTGCACCACTCCCTAGCATTCTTCTTGCCAATGTCCAGTCTCTTGACAACAAGGTTGATGAAATCCGAGCAAGGGTAGCATTCCAGAGGGACATCAGAGACTGTTACGTCCTTTGCTTCACTGAAACATGGCTCACTGGAGAGACTCTATCCGAAGCGGTGCAGCCAACGGGTTTCTCCACGCATCGCGCTGACAGAAACAAACATCTTTCTGGTAAGAAGAGGGGCGGGGGCGTATGCCTCATGGCCAACGTGACATGGTGTGATGAAAGAAACATACAGGAACTCAAATCCTTCTGTTCACCTGATTTAGAATTCCTCACAATCAAATGTAGACCGCATTATCTACCAAGAGAATTCTCTTCGATTATAATCACAGCCGTATATATCCCCCCCAAGCAGACACATCGATGGCTCTGAACAAACTTTATTTAACTCTCTGCAAACTGGAAACGATTTATCCGGAGGCTGCATTCATTGTAGCTGGGGATTTTAACAAGGCTAATCTGAAAACAAGACTCCCTAAATTTTATCAGCATATCGATTGCGCAACCAGGGGTGGAAAGACCTTGGATCATTGTTACTCTAACTTCCGCGACGCATATAAGGCCCTGCCCCGCCCCCCTTTCGGAAAAGCTGACCACGACTCCATTTTGTTGATCCCTGCCTACAGACAGAAACTAAAACAAGAGGCTCCCACGCTGAGGTCTGTCCAACGCTGGTCCGACCAAGCTGACTCCACACTCCAAGACTGCTTCCATCACGTGGACTGGGAGATGTTTCGTATTGCGTCAGATAACAACATTGACGAATACGCTGATTCGGTGTGCGAGTTCATTAGAACGTGCGTTGAAGATGTCATTCCCATAGCAACGATTAAAACATTCCCTAACCAGAAACCGTGGATTGATGGCAGCATTCGTGTGAAACTGAAAGCGCGAACCACTGCTTTTTATCAGGGCAAGGTGTCTGGTAACATGACCGAATACAAACAGTGCAGCTATTCCCTCCGCAAGGCTATCAAACAAGCTAAGCGCCAGTACAGAGACAAAGTAGAATCTCAATTCAACGGCTCAGACACAAGAGGCATGTGGCAGGGTCTACAGTCAATCACGGACTACAGGAAGAAATCCAGCCCAGTCACGGACCAGGATGTCTTGCTCCCAGGCAGACTAAATAACTTTTTTGCCCGCTTTGAGGACAATACAGTGCCACTGACACGGCCTGCAACGAAAACATGCGGTCTCTCCTTCACTGCAGCCGAGGTGAGTAAGACATTTAAACGTGTTAACCCTCGCAAGGCTGCAGGCCCAGACGGCATCCCCAGCCGCGCCCTCAGAGCATGCGCAGACCAGCTGGCCGGTGTGTTTACGGACATATTCAATCAATCCCTATACCAGTCTGCTGTTCCCACATGCTTCAAGAGGGCCACCATTGTTCCTGTTCCCAAGAAAGCTAAGGTAACTGAGCTAAACGACTACCGCCCCGTAGCACTCACATCCGTCATCATGAAGTGCTTTGAGAGACTAGTCAAGGACCATATCACCTCCACCCTACCTGACACCCTAGACCCACTCCAATTTGCTTACCGCCCAAATAGGTCCACAGACGATGCAATCTCAACCACACTGCACACTGCCCTAACCCATCTGGACAAGAGGAATACCTATGTGAGAATGCTGTTCATCGACTACAGCTCGGCATTCAACACCATAGTACCCTCCAAGCTCGCCATCAAGCTCGAGACCCTGGGTCTCGACCCCGCCCTGTGCAACTGGGTACTGGACTTCCTGACGGGCCGCCCCCAGGTGGTGAGGGTAGGCAACAACATCTCCTCCCCGCTGATCCTCAACACTGGGGCCCCACAAGGGTGCATTCTGAGCCCTCTCCTCTACTCCCTGTTCACCCACGACTGCGTGGCCACGCACGCCTCCAACTCAATCATCAAGTTTGCGGACGACACAACAGTGGTAGGCTTGATTACCAACAACGACGAGACGGCCTACAGGGAGGAGGTGAGGGCCCTCGGAGTGTGGTGTCAGAAAAATAACCTCACACTCAACGTCAACAAAACTAAGGAGATGATTGTGGACTTTAGGAAACAGCAGAGGGAACACCCCCCTATCCACATCGATGGAACAGTAGTGGAGAGGGTAGCAAGTTTTAAGTTCCTCAGCATACACATCACAGACAAACTGAATTGGTCCACTCACACAGACAGCATCGTGAAGAAGGCGCAGCAGCGCCTCTTCAACCTCAGGAGGCTGAAGAAATTCGGCTTGTCACCAAAAGCACTCACAAACTTCTACAGATGCACAATCGAGAGCATCCTGGCGGGCTGTATCACCGCCTGGTATGGCAACTGCACCGCCCTCAACCGTAAGGCTCTCCAGAGGGTAGTGAGGTCTGCACAACGCATCACCGGGGGCAAACTACCTGCCCTCCAGGACACCTACACCATCCGATGTCACAGGAAGGCCATAAAGATCATCAAGGACATCAACCACCCGAGCCACTGCCTGTTCACCCCGCTATCATCCAGAAGGCGAGGTCAGTACAGGTGCATCAAAGCTGGGACCGAGAGACTGAAAAACAGCTTCTATCTCAAGGCCATCAGACTGTTAAACAGCCACCACTAACACTGAGTGGCTGCTGCCAACACACTGACACTGACTCAACTCCAGCCACTTTAATAATGGGAATTGATGGGAAATTATGTAAATATATCACTAGCCACTTTAAACAATGCTACCTTATATAATGTTACTTACCCTACATTATTCATCTCATATGCATACGTATATACTGTACTCTATATCATCGACTGTATCCTTATGTAATACATGTATCACTAGCCACTTTAAACTATGCCACTTTGTTTACATACTCATCTCATTTGTACATACTGTACTCGATACCATCTACTGTATCTTGCCTATGCTGCTCTGTACCATCACTCATTCATATATCCTTATGTACATATTCTTTATCCCCTTACACTGTGTACAAGACAGTAGTTTTGGAATTGTTGATTAGATTACTTGTTATTACTGCATTGTCGGAACTAGAAGCACAAGCATTTCGCTACACTCGCATTAACATCTGCTAACCATGTGTATGTGACAAATAAAATTTGATTTGATTTGATTTGATTTGTTAGCTCCCCATGCTACACAGGACTTAACACACTTGAATAATAGAAGGCATGTAGAAATATTGAAACTTTTCATTACTGTTCACAAAACAATGTCCATACAGGCTTGAAACACTTTACAATGCTAGAAGATAAACCGGTAGCTTCCAGGTTTGTAGGCTAATTTCCTTTGCTAGCTTACAGCGCAAGCTAACATCAATTCATTACCTATAATCGGCCCTCAACCAATAATGGCATTTTGTTCGTTTTTTGCGTTGTTCGTAACTTGTTTTGTAAATAATATAGCTGTCACCGTCTTCTGTGACCGAAAAGAGCTTCTAAACTTCAGAACTGGGATTGCTCACCTCAAACTGCACAAAGTATTTTTCTTCAATGAGTCGGAGGCGAGGGATCTACTGTTGACACCCGACCAGGCCCTGATCCCTGGACGCGAGGGATATACTGTTGACACCCGACCAGGCCCTGATCCCTGGACACGAGGGATATACTGTTGACACCCGACCAGGCCCTGATCCCTGGACACGAGGGATATACTGTTGACACCGGACCAGGCCCTGATCCCTGGACACGAGGGATATACTGTTGACACCCGACCAGGCCCTGATCCCTGGACGCGAGGGATATACTGTTGACACCCGACCAGGCCCTGATCCCTGGACGCGAGGGATATACTGTTGACACCCGACCAGGCCCTGATCCCTGGACGCGAGGGATATACTGTTGACACCCGACCAGGCCCTGATCCCTGGACACGAGGGATATACTGTTGACACCGGACCAGGCCCTGATCCCTGGACGCGAGGGATATACTGTTGACACCCGACCAGGCCCTGATCCCTGGACGCGAGGGATATACTGTTGACACCCGACCAGGCCCTGATCCCTGGACGCGAGGGATATACTATTGACACCCGACCAGGCCCTGATCCCTGGACGCGAGGGATATACTGTTGACACCCGACCAGGCCCTGATCCCTGGACACGAGGGATATACTGTTGACACCGGACCAGGCCCTGATCCCTGGACGCGAGGGATATACTGTTGACACCCGACCAGGCCCTGATCCCTGGACACGAGGGATATACTGTTGACACCGGACCAGGCCCTGATCCCTGGACACGAGGGATATACTGTTGACACCGGACCAGGCCCTGATCCCTGGACACGAGGGATATACTGTTGACACCGGACCAGGCCCTGATCCCTGGACACGAGGGATATACTGTTGACACCCGACCAGGCCCTGATCCCTGGACACGAGGGATATACTGTTGACACCGGACCAGGCCCTGATCCCTGGACACGAGGGATATACTGTTGACACCCGACCAGGCCCTGATCCCTGGACGCGAGGGATATACTGTTGACACCGGACCAGGCCCTGATCCCTGGACACGAGGGATATACTGTTGACACCCGACCAGGCCCTGATCCCTGGACGCGAGGGATATACTGTTCACACCCGACCAGGCCCTGATCCCTGGACGCGAGGGATATACTGTTGACACCCGATCAGGCCCTGATCCCTGTAATTCGCTGGTGAAGGAAACTGAGATTTCGAGCAAAAGATCAGGGTGAGGACCCGGCGAAAAGGGGCTAATCTGCCCTTCTTTCTTGTTAGCTGCTAACGTTCAATCCATGGAAAATAAATGGGACAAACTGAAAGCACGTATATCCTACCAAACGGGACATTAAAAAACATAATATTTTATGCTTCGCCGAGTCGTTGGTGAACGACGACATTAAGAACATAGAGCTGGCGGGTTATTCTTCCGATCGCATTGAGGAGCACGCCACATCAGTCACTGGCTTTATCAATAAGTGCATTGAGGACGTCGTCAACCACAGTGACTTCACGTACATACTCCAACCAGAATCCATGGATTACAGGCAACACTGAGCTAAAAGGTAGTGTTGCCCCTTTCAAGGAGCGGGACTCTAACCTGAAAGTTTATAAGAAATCCTGCTATGCCCTCCGATGAACCATCAAACAGGCAAAGCATCAATGCAGGACTAAGATTTAATCGTACTACACCGGCTCGGACAGTAGTCGGATATGGCAGGGCTTGCAAACTCTTACAGACGACAAAGGAAAGAACAGCTCAGAGCTGCCCAGTGACTCGAGCCTACCAGATGAGCTAAATCACTTCTATGCTCACTTCGAGTCAAGGACCACTGAACCATGCATGAGAGCATCAGCTGTTCCGGATGACTGTGTGATCACGCTCTCAGCAGCCAATGTGAGTAAGACCTTTAACATTCACAAGGCCGCTGGGCCAGACGGATTACCAATACGTGTACTCCGAGCATGCTCTGGCCATCTGGCAAAGGTCTTCACTGACATGTTCAACCTCTCCCTGTCTGAGTCTGTAATATCAACATGTTTCAAGCAGACCACCATAGTCCCTGTGCCAAAGAACAGAAAGGCAACCTGCCTGAATGACTACCGATGCGTAGCACTCACGTCTGTAGCCATAAAATGCTTTGAAAGGCTGGTCATGGCTCACATCAACACCATTATCCCTGAAACTCCTGGACAAAAGGAACACCTATGTGAGAATGATATTCATTGACTACAGCGCAGCGTTCAACACCATAGTGCCTTTAAAGCTCATCACTAAGCTAAGGACCCTGGGAATAAACAGCTCCCTCTGCAACTGGATCCTAGACATCCTGACAGGCCGCTCTCCGGTGGTAAGGGTAGGTAACACCACATCCGCCACGCTGATCCTCAACACGGGGGCCCCTCAGGGGTGCGTGCTCAGTCCCCTCCTGTTAACTCATGACTGCATGGCCAGGCACAACTCCAACATTAAGTTTGCTGATGACACAACAGTGATCGGCATCGACAACGATGAGATCACCAACAACGATGAGACAGCCTATAGGGAGGAGGTCAGAGACCTGACCGTGTGGTGCAAGGACAACAACCTCTCCCTCAACATGATCTAGGCAAAGGAGATGATTGTGGACTACATGAAAAGGAGGACCGCGCACACCCCATTCTCATTGACAGGGCTGTAGTGGAGCAAGTTGAGAGCTTCAAGTTCCTTGGTGTCCACATCAACAACAAACTAACATGGTCCATGCACACCGAGACAGTCTTGAAGAGGGCACGACAAGACCTATTCCTCCCCAGGAGACTGAAAGATTTAGCATGGGTCCTCAGATCCTCAAACGATTTTACAGCTGCACCATCGAGAGCATCCTGACGGGTGGCACCACTGCCTGGAATGGCAACTGCTCGGCCTCCGACCGCAAGGCACTACAGAGGTTAGTGTGTACGGCCCAGTACATTACCGGGGCCAAGCATCCTGCCATCCAGGACCTCTATACCAGGCGATGTCAGAGGAAGGCCCTAAAAATCGTCAAAGACTCCAGCCACCCTAATCATAGACTGTTCTCTCTGCTACCACACGGTAAGCGGTACCGGAGCACCAAGTCTAGGTCCAAGAGGCTTCTAAACAGCTTCTACCCCATAAGAGTCCTGAACATCTAATCAAATGGCTAATTTAGGTATTTTCTTAAAACTGCACTGTTGGTTCAGGGCTTCAGTCAGCATTTCACTGTAAGGTCTACTACACCTGTTGTATTCAGCATTTCACTGTAAGGTCTACTACACCTGTTGTATTCAGCATTTCACTGTAAGGTCTACTACACCTGTTGTATTCAGCATTTCACTGTAAGGTCTACTACACCTGTTGTATTCAGCATTTCACTGTAAGGTCTACTACACCTGTTGTATTCAGCATTTCACTGTAAGGTCTACTACACCTGTTGTATTCAGCATTTCACTGTAAGGTCTACTACACCTG
>NC_092163.1:9030455-9042955 GCF_045791955.1 Oncorhynchus clarkii lewisi
GAATAGGGCTCTAGTCTAAAGTAGTGCACTATATAGGGAACAGGGCTCTGGTCTAATGTAGTGCACTATATAGGGAATAGGGCTCTAGTCTAAAGTAGTGTACTATATAGGGAATAGGGCTCTAGTCTAAAGTAGTGCACTATATAGGGAATAGGGCTCTAGTCTAAAGTAGTGCACTATATAGGGAACAGGGCTCTGGTCTAATGTAGTGCACTATATAGGGAATAGGGCTCTAGTCTAAAGTAGTGTACTATATAGGGAATAGGGCTCTAGTCTAAAGTAGTGCACTAGATAGAGAATAAGTGACCTTCAGGACGCAGAAAGAGAGAACAGTCTTGATGGTCAGTTGGTCATCTCTTTTAATCATTAGAATCATTAGAATCATGTCGACTTCTAACGGAACACAGAACAACATATTTCATTCCTCTTCTTCTCTGTTTTAGAACTTGGTATGTACATTCTACACATCATGGAGATATCACGTCATGGGTAGGCTAGAGACAGGAGTTTACCCTGCCCATGGGACCTACCCAGGGCCCGTATTCTCAATACGTCTAAGAATAGGAGCAGGAGCGCTGATCTAGAATCAGGTTTGCCTTTCAGAACATAACAAATAAGATTACATGGAGGAGGAGGACCTGATCCTAGATCAGCATTCATACTCTTAAACCTTTATTTAACTAGGCAAGACAGTTAAGAACATATTTTTATTTACAATGACGGCCTGCCCCGGACGACGCTGAGCCAATTGTGCACCGCCCTGTGGGACTCCCAATCACAGCCGGTTGTGATACAACCTGGATTCGAACCAGGGTGTCTGTAGTGATGCGTCTGGCACTGTAGCTACAGTGCCTTAGACCACTGTGCCACTCAGGAGACGCTTTGTGAATACAGGCCCAGGCCTTTAGCTGGTGTTGCATGGGATTGCAGAGTTGTTCCTGGTTAGTTAACGTAGTCAGGAAATCCTCTGGGCCCTACTCATGATGACGACGCCCTCGACCTCACACACTGTACGTGGGTTCAGTGAGGACAGATCAGCCTATTGGGTATTAGCCATTTGCATCATCAAGCTCTGATTAGTCTGAGAAACGCTGGGGTAGATCACAAGCATAGGAGTTTCTCCAGGACCTACGATCTAGAGGTTTTCCTGCACGGTGAGGTCACAGAATAAAACATCCACAGAAATAGCAAACCTTGTATCTTCACCATCTACATGTACAGACATTGTAATATCTCCATTAGTCCGTAGCGCTAGTCCACAACCATACAGACATTGTAATATCTCCATTAGTCCGTAGCGCTAGTCCACAACCATACAGACATTGTAATATCTCCATTAGTCCGTAGCGCTAGTCCACAACCATACAGACATTGTAATATCTCCATTAGTCCGTAGCGCTAGTCCACAACCATACAGACATTGTAATATCTCCATTAGTCCGTAGCGCTAGTCCACAACCATACAGACATTGTAATATCTCCATTAGTCCGTAGCGCTAGTCCACAACCATACAGACATTGTAATATCTCCATTAGTCCGTAGCGCTAGTCCACAACCATACAGACATTGTAATATCTCCATTAGTCCGTAGCGCTAGTCCACAACCATACAGACATTGTAATATCTCCATTAGTCCGTAGCGCTAGTCCACAACCATACAGACATTGTAATATCTCCATTAGTCCGTAGCGCTAGTCCACAACCATACAGACATTGTAATATCTCCATTAGTCCGTAGCGCTAGTCCACAACCATACAGACATTGTAATATCTCCATTAGTCCGTAGCGCTAGTCCACAACCATACAGACATTGTAATATCTCCATTAGTCCGTAGCGCTAGTCCACAACCATACAGACATTGTAATATCTCCATTAGTCCGTAGCGCTAGTCCACAACCATACAGACATTGTAATATCTCCATTAGTCCGTAGCGCTAGTCCACAACCATACAGACATTGTAATATCTCCATTAGTCCGTAGCGCTAGTCCACAACCATACAGACATTGTAATAGCTCCATTAGTCCGTAGCGCTAGTCCACAACCATACAGACATTGTAATATCTCCATTAGTCCGTAGCGCTAGTCCACAACCATACAGACATTGTAATATCTCCATTAGTCCGTAGCGCTAGTCCACAACCATACAGACATTGTAATAGCTCCATTAGTCCGTAGCGCTAGTCCACAACCATACAGACATTGTAATATCTCCATTAGTCCGTAGCGCTAGTCCACAACCATACAGACATTCTGACAGAATATGTCGGGTCAACGAAAAGAGGAAGAGGGGAAAGGGGGGAGGGGTGCATGGATGGGGGGAGTACCCCATATCTTATAGTCCCCCTGGAGGTAAGAGCTGGTATGATGCATCCTTTTGTCCGATTGGTGGTCGGTAGGTTGGCTGTCCTTATAGGACCTGAATATCTTACATTTATACAGTCTGTCTGTGAGTCTGTCTGTGAGTCTGTCTGTGAGTCTGTCTGTTTCTCTGTCTGTTTCTCTGTCTGTGAGTCTGTCTGTTTCTCTGTCTGTGAGTCTGTCTGTTTCTCTGTCTGTGAGTCTGTCTGTTTCTCTGTCTGTGAGTCTGTCTGTTTCTCTGTCTGTGAGTCTGTCTGTTTCTCTGTCTGTGAGTCTGTCTGTTTCTCTGTCTGTGAGTCTGTCTGTTTCTCTGTCTGTGAGTCTGTCTGTTTCTCTGTCTGTGAGTCTGTCTGTGAGTCTGTCTGTTTCTCTGTCTGTGAGTCTGTCTGTTTCTCTGTCTGTGAGTCTGTCTGTTTCTCTGTCTGTGAGTCTGTCTGTTTCTCTGTCTGTGAGTCTGTCTGTTTCTCTGTCTGTGAGTCTGTCTGTTTCTCTGTCTGTGAGTCTGTCTGTTTCTCTGTCTGTGAGTCTGTCTGTTTCTCTGTCTGTTTCTCTGTCTGTGAGTCTGTCTGTTTCTCTGTCTGTGAGTCTGTCTGTTTCTCTGTCTGTGAGTCTGTCTGTTTCTCTGTCTGTGAGTCTGTCTGTTTCTCTGTCTGTGAGTCTGTCTGTTTCTCTGTCTGTGAGTCTGTCTGTTTCTCTGTCTGTGAGTCTGTCTGTTTCTCTGTCTGTGAGTCTGTCTGTTTCTCTGTCTGTTTCTCTGTCTGTGAGTCTGTCTGTTTCTCTGTCTGTGAGTCTGTCTGTTTCTCTGTCTGTGAGTCTGTCTGTTTCTCTGTCTGTGAGTCTGTCTGTTTCTCTGTCTGTGAGTCTGTCTGTTTCTCTGTCTGTGAGTCTGTCTGTTTCTCTGTCTGTGAGTCTGTCTGTTTCTCTGTCTGTGAGTCTGTCTGTTTCTCTGTCTGTGAGTCTGTCTGTTTCTCTGTCTGTCCACTCAAATGGGGCCAACAGTTCATGGAGAAACTCAATATTCACTCCAAAACAAATTACACCCAAACAAACTACCCATAATCCTCTCAGAGAGACAGTGGGAGGTCCAGTCCTCCACAGTCCCATAATCCTTGGGGGTTCCAGAAATGTCTGTCTGAATGCCAGACAGACCTGGCAACAATCTGGAATGTCCCGTTGTTCCACAGCTGAGTCTGTTCTCTGGGGTGTTCTGATCTGGTCCTGTCCTGGGCTGAGAGGGCAGAGATAGAACGCTCTGGCAGGAACGTGTGTGTGTGTGTCTCTCTGTGTGTGTGTGCCTCTCTGTGTGTGCGTGTGTGCGTGTGTAAATCTTTGTAAATCTGTGTAAATGTCACTTATTTTGACACGGATTAGATCTATAATATGAATGGTTTAGTTATGCAAGCTGTTATCAACAAGACGTCTCCATGGGTGTTTTGGTAGGAACGTGCTGAACTAAACTAAACTGTGCAAGCCAACAGTGAAGTACGGTGGCTGCTGAGGGTCATACAGAACCACAGCGCTGAGCTTTCATATGGCACCCTATGCACTATACAGGGCTCTGGTCTAAAGTAGTGCACTATGTAGGGAATAGGGCTCTGGTCAAAAGTAGTGCACTATATAGGGAATAGGGCTCTGGTCTAAAGTAGTGCACTATATAGGGAATAGGGCTCTGGTCTAAAGTAGTGCACTATATAGGGAATAGGGCTCTGGTCTAAAGTAGTGCACTATATAGGGAATAGGGCTCTGGTCTAAAGTAGTGTACTATATACAATAGGGTTCTGGTATAAAGTAGTGCACTATATAGGGAATAGTGCTCTGGTCTAAAGTAGTGTACTATATACAATAGGGTTCTGGTCTAAAGTAGTGTACTATATACAATAGGGTTCTGGTCTAAAGTAGTGCACTATATAGGGAATAGTGCTCCGTTTGGGCCACACTCACAAAGACATAGAGGACAAGTGAAGCTCTCAGTAGCAGTAGAGAACAGGGACACACGGTGTGGACTTCCTCACATGAATTTGAAAATGTTTGGTAATTACCTCCAGCCAATGTGAAGCTACACCAATCCTACGCTTTAAATGATTGACGGGGGTGCTAGTGCACTTCTATAAAAGGGAAGGAGAACCCGGAGCACAGCCAGGGAGTTGTTGAGCGAGGGTAGCGTTTGGTTAGCGGTCGTACACATGGACACAGCTAGCAGGTCTGCTAGTTTCCCTTCAGCAGTAGTCCTTGTCAACCTGAACACAGCTAGCAGGTCTGCTAGTCTCCATTTAGCAGTAGTCCTTGTCAACCTGAACACAGCTAGCAGGCCTGCTAGTCTCCCTTCAGCAGTAGTCCTTGTCAACCTGAACACAGCTAGCAGGTCTGCTAGTCTCCCTTCAGCAGTAGTCCTTGTCAACCTGAACACAGCTAGCAGGTCTGCTAGTCTCCCTTCAGCAGTAGTCCTTGTCAACCTGAACACAGCTAGCAGGTCTGCTAGTCTCCATTTAGCAGTAGTCCTTGTCAACCTGAACACAGCTAGCAGGTCTGCTAGTTTCCCTTCAGCAGTAGTCCTTGTCAACCTGAACACAGCTAGCAGGCCTGCTAGTCTCCATTTAGCAGTAGTCCTTGTCAACCTGAACACAGCTAGCAGGCCTGCTAGTCTCCATTTAGCAGTAGTCCTTGTCAAACTGAACACAGTGGGGAATGTGGTCAATCCCGTGGGGTCAAAATATGGTCACAGAAAAATAAAGAGTAAAATGTTTCATATTTTCAGACCATCAAGGCTTCTGGACCTGCAATCAACCAATCAATCAATCAACCAACCAATCAATCAATCAATCAATCAATCAATCAACCAACCAACCAATCAATCCATAGGATCTGGACCTGCAGTGCATTAACGGTCCCGTCCAGTATTGTCTCTTTCTACACCAGGACACTTTAGCAATCTATCAATCAACCAATCAATCTATCCATAGGCCGGGGATGGTCTTCCCCCGTTGGTCAGAAGTTGCTTTCGGCGCCCTCCTCTGGGCGTGTATAACTCTGAGCCCTCTCCTCCAGACAAATGTCCTCCATCAGAGTGCTGCAGTTGTTAGTGCCACCATGTGGTGTGGAGGGACACTGCAGGGAGGTTTGAGTCTTTGTTTTATCCGTCCTGTTGTGGCAGGACCCCACCAATCTACTGCTCTCATTGGGGGTGATGGAGGTTGAGGCAGGGTTAGGATCTGGGTCGTAGTCGGGGTTGGGGGTCAACTGTGAGTCTTTAGGGTCGCTGCCGTTGTCTTGGACACCGGCCAGGTTGCCGGTGACGATGCTGCCGCTCTTGACGTGAGGCGCGTGGCTGTATGTATGACGGTACTCTTCCTCGATGTCTTTACCCAGCTTCCACCTCTTCCACTTTTTCAACATCTCAGACTGGACCTGGAGAGAGACAAACAGATTGAGGGAGAGAGAAGGAGAGAGGAGGGAGGAAAAAAGAGAGCGAGAGAGCGAGAGAAAGAGAGGGACAGAAAGAGAGAGAGAGAGAGAGAGAAGCAGATGAAGACAGATAATGATAAGATTCTACAAGAGGGGGGAGACAAGAGAGAGAGGGGGAGAGGGAGAGAGGAGTGAGAGGAAAAAGGGCATTCAGACTCACCTCTTTGTTGACGAAACAATACAAGATGGCCACCAGTAGGCCCTGTAGAGAGGGAGAGGTTAAGAACACTGTATCACCACGGTAACACACCGTAACACCACATTAGTTTAGTTTATTAGGATCCCCTTTAGCTACTGCACATGTCTCAGCTACTCTTCCTGGCGTCTATATAAAAGACAGTAAAAGCAGTGGGAGAAAAAGTACCCAATTGTCATACTTGAGTAGAAGTAAAGATACCTTAATAGTAAATGACTCAAGTAAAAGTGAAAGTCACCCAGAAAAATCCTACTTGAGTAAAAATAAAAAAGTATTTGGTTTTAAATACACTTACGTATCAAAAGTAAAAGTATAAATCATTTCAAATTCCTAATATTTAGCAAACCAAATGACATGATGTTCTTGTTTTTATTTTATTTACTTTTGTAAATTTGGGTGCCAGCGGAAATGTATGAAGTAAAAGTAAAAGTAGTCAAAAATATGAAGTACTTTAAAATACTTTAAAATATTTTTACTTTAGTACTTTACACCAATAATTCATAGACAAGAACAAGATAAGATGGTACATGAAATACTATATATATATATATATATATATATATATATATATATATATATACTATATAATACTATTTTTATATATATATATATATATATATATATATATATATACTATATAATACTATTTGTTTTTATACATATAGGAAAGACACCAAGAGACAACAAAAATTATATTTACACACTATTCATATGTACATGTTCATATTCACATTACAGTCTATTACTACCCTATTTCACCTCTATGACAGCGTTACACCTTATCACCATGGTGACACAACATAACACCACATTACAGTTTATTACTACGCTATTTCACCTCTATGACAGAATTACACCTTATCACCATGGTGACACAACATACCACCACATTACAGTCTTATTACTACCCTATTTCACCTCTATGACAGCGTTACACCTTATCACCATGGTGACACAACATACCACCACATTACAGTCTTAATAATGTTATGCCCTGTGGGACCTGGCCAAAAATAGTGCACTATATAGGGAAGAGGGTGCCATATGGGACATATCCGATGATGCCCATACAGGAAGTGATGTAAGTTTGATCTCCTGACCTGGAAGGAGTTGAAGAGGAGGTCGTAGAAGAGGCGGATGAGACGCATCTTGGAACCTTTGGGGACGGACTCATCGATGACTAAGGTGAAGAGGATGGCGTGAATACCCAGCAGAGGGATGAGGGTCAGAGTGGATTTAGCCAGCCTGAGAGAGAGAGAGAGAGAGAGAGAGAGAGAGAGAGAGAGAGAGAGAGAGAGACAGAGAGACAGAGAGACAGAGAGAGAGAGAGAGAGAGAGAGAGAGAGAGAGAGAGAGAGAGAGAGAGAGAGGACTATGAGGGAGAGAGAAGGGGGGAGAGAGTACGAGGGAGAGAGTACGGGGGAGAGAGTATGAGGGAGAGAGAAGGTGAGGGAGAGAGAGAGAGGAAGAGAAAGGGGAGGAGGGCGACAGAATGAAAAGGGGGAGGAGAAGGAGAGAGACGGAGAGGGAGAGAGATAGAGAGTTATCATATTGAAAGGAGGAGGCAGAAGGGACGAGAGGAAAAGTTGGGGTCATAAAAGGAGGATGTTACAGACACCAACCACACAATAGACACACAACTCTATAACCTGTTAATATATAAAGTACATGACTTTAGAAGGGAAGATGGGATGGAGGGATTTGAAGACCTCAACCACCTGAACTTGTAATCTGTGTATCTCATCTGATGGGCCTTGAGCTTCGACATCAGGATCTTTATAATCCGGATGAAGATAAAGAAATTCATCTGAGAAAGAGAACGAGAAAAAAGACAAAAGGAGAAAGAAATTAAGCCTAAATATTAGCAGAGCCAACTGGATGTCTGTCTATCTAACCTGTCTGTCTGTCTGTCTGTCTGTCTGTCTGTCTGTCTGTCTGTCTGTCTGTCTGTCTGTCTGTCTGATGTAAAATAACCTTTTTAAACATTAAGACTTGATCACTGAATGGACATAATACAAAATGATATCTAATAAATAGTAACAAATGAAGATTTGTGATTTATGCAATATTCTAGTTACTGGACTTAATATATCAGTGCTTGTGCATCATAATAACTGTTGAAGTATTCTAGAAGCTGATGCAGATAGTTAATAAGTCATTTTAATACATCATAATACCTGTTGAAGTATTCTAGAAGCTGATGCAGATAGTTAATAAGTCATTTTAATACATCATAATACCTGTTGAAGTATTCTAGAAGCTGATGCAGATAGTTAATAAGTCATTTTAATACATCATAATACCTGTTGAAGTATTCTAGAAGCTGATGCAGATAGTTAATAAGTCATTTTAATACATCATAATAACTGTTGAAGTATTCTAGAAGCTGATGCAGATAGTTAATAAGTCATTTTAATACATCATAATACCTGTTGAAGTATTCTAGAAGCTGATGCAGATAGTTAATAAGTCATTTTAATACATCATAATACCTGTTGAAGTATTCTAGAAGCTGATGCAGATAGTTAATAAGTCATTTTAATACATCATAATACCTGTTGAAGTATTCTAGAAGCTGATGCAGATAGTTAATAAGTCATTTTAATACATCATAATAACTGTTGAAGTATTCTAGAAGCTGATGCAGATAGTTAATAAGTCATTTTAATACATCATAATACCTGTTGAAGTATTCTAGAAGCTGATGCAGATAGTTAATAAGTCATTTTAATACATCATAATAACTGTTGAAGTATTCTAGAAGCTGATGCAGATAGTTAATAAGTCATTTTAATACATCATAATAACTGTTGAAGTATTCTAGAAGCTGATGCAGATAGTTAATAAGTCATTTTAATACATCATAATAACTGTTGAAGTATTCTAGAGATCAATGGATAGAGTGGAAGAGAGTGAGAGAGAAGGAGAGAGAGGGGGGGGGGGAGTGAGAGAGAGAGGGGGGAGGGGGGAGAGAGAGAGAGCGAGAGAGAGAAGGGGAAAGAGAGCGAGAGAGAGAGAGAGAGAGAGAGATTGCCCTTTATGGATTGCCCCATTGCCCTTTATGGTTGTGAGGTCTGGGGTCCGCTCACCAACCAAGACTTCACAAAATGGGACAAACACCAAATTGAGACTCTGCACGCAGAATTCTGCAAAAATATCCTCCGTGTACAACGTAGAACACCAAATAATGCATGCAGAGCAGAATTAGGCCGATACCCACTAATTATCAAAATCCAGAAAAGAGCCGTTAAATTCTACAACCACCTAAAAGGAAGTGATTCACAAACCTTCCATAACAAAGCCATCACCTACAGAGAGATGAACCTGGAGAAGAGTCCCCTAAGCAAGCTGGTCCTGGGGCTCTGTTCACAAACACAAACACACCCTACAGAGCCCCAGGACAACAGCACAATTAGACCAAACCAAATCATGAGAAAACAAAAAGATAATTACTTGACACATTGGAAAGAATTAACAAAAAAACAGAGCAAACTAGAATGCTATTTGGCCCTAAACAGAGAGTACACAGCGGCAGAATACCTGACCACTGTGACTGACCCAAAATTAAGGAAAGCTTTGACTATGTACAGACTCAGTGAGCATAGCCTTGCTATTGAGAAAGGCCGCCGTAGGCAGACATGGCTCTCAAGAGAAGACAGGCTATGTGCTCACTGCCCACAAAATGAGGTGGAAACTGAGCTGCACTTCCTAACCTCCTGCCCAATGTATGACCATATTAGAGAGACATATTTCCCTCAGATTACACAGATCCACAAAGAATTCGAAAACAAATCCAAATTTGATAAACTCTCATATCTACTGGGTGAAATTCCACAGTGTGCCATCACAGCAGCAAGATTTGTGACCTGTTGCCACGAGAAAAGGGCAACCAGTGAAGAACACACACCATTGTAAATACAACCCATATTTATGCTTATTTATTTTATCTTGTGTCCTTTAACCATTTGTACATTGTTAAAACACTGTATATATATATATAATATGACATTTGTAATGTCTTTACTGTTTTGAAACCTCTGTATGTGTAATGTTTACTGTTAATTTTTGTTGTTTTTCACTTTATATATTCACTTTGTATGTTGTCTACCTCACTTGCTTTGGCAATGTTAACACATGTTTCCCATGCCAATAAAGCCCTTGAATTGAATTGAATTGAGAGAGAGAGAGAGAGGTAGTAACATATTCTACCAGAGAGAGAGAGGTAGTAACATATTCTACCAGAGAGAGAGAGAGAGAGAGAGAGAGAGAGAGAGAGAGAGAGAGAGAGAGGCAGTAACCTATTCTACCAGAGAGAGAGAGAGAGAGAGGAACCTATTCTACCAGAGAGAGAGAGGTCGTAACATATTCTACCAGAGAGAGAGAGAGAGAGAGAGAGAGAGAGAGAGGCAGTAACCTATTCTACCAGAGAGAGAGAGAGAGAGAGAGAGAGAGAGAGAGGTTAATTTTAATTGTTTATTTCACTTTTGTTTATTATCTACCTCACTTGCTTTGGCAATGTTAACACGTTTCCCATGCCAATAAAGCCCTTGAATTGAATTGAATTGAAATTGAATTGAGAGAGAGAGCAAGAGATAGAGAGAGAGGGGGGAGGGGGGGAGGAGAGAGAGAGAGGGGGAGGGGGGGAGAGAGAGAGGGGGGAGGGGGAGGGGAGAGAGAGAGAGAGAGAGAGAGAGAGAGAGAGAGAGAGAGAGAGAGAGATAGAGGGTGAGAGAGAATAAACTCACCAGGTAAGCTAACAGGATGGGAGAACGTATAATCCACCAGTAACCCATGTTGATGTTCCTCTCCCAGCACCTAAACAACATCATCATCATCATCATCAACATCAACATCATCACTACCACCATCATCATCATTATCATCACCATCATCATTATCATCATCACCATCATCATCACCATCACCACCATCATCATCACCACCATCATCATCACCATCATTATCATCAACATCACCACCACCACCATCATCATCACCATCCTCATCATCACCACCATCATCACCATCCTCATCATCATTATCAGCATCAACATTCCCAGGTTCGCAGGAGACTGCATCCACTGTAAAGGCTCCATATGTCGGCTCAATCGACTGCATCCACTGTAAAGGCTCCATATGTCGGCTCAATCGACTGCATCCACAGTAAAGGCTCCATATGTCGGCTCAATCGACTGCATCCACTGTAAAGGCTCCATATGTCGGCTCAATCGACTGCATCCGCTGTAAAGGCTCCATATGTCGGCTCAATCGACTGCATCCACTGTAAAGGCTCCATATGTCGGCTCAATCGACTGCATCCACTGTAAAGGCTCCATATGTCGGCTCAATCGACTGCATCCACTGTAAAGGCTCCATATGTCGGCTCAATCGACTGCATCCACTGTAAAGGCTCCATATGTCGGCTCAATCGACTGCATCCACTGCAAAGGCTCCATATGTCGGCTCAATCGACTGCATCCACTGTAAAGGCTCCATATGTCGGCTCAATCGGAAAAGATCTTTAAATGTCAAGAGCTCTATGATGTGGATCCACCTCTGATCTGATTATATCCCAGCCTAAATCCACATACTCTGCATATGTCATGTTTTCCAAGTAGTGAGCTACAGAGAATGTGTGGTCTAACTCTAAGGAGTGAGAGGGGGAACAGTCTAAGGAGAGAGAGGGAACAGTCTAAGGAGAGAGAGGGAACAGTCTAAGGAGAGAGAGGGAACAGTCTAAGGAGAGAGAGGGAACAGTCTAAGGAGAGAGAGGGAACAGTCTAAGGAGAGAGAGGGAACAGTCTAAGGAGAGAGAGGGAACAGTCTAAGGAGTGAGAGGGGGAACAGTCTAAGGAGAGAGAGGGAACAGTCTAAGGAGAGAGAGGGAACAGTCTAAGGAGAGAGAGGTAACAGTCTAAGGAGAGAGAGAGAGGGAACAGTCTAAGGAGAGAGAGGGGACCTTCTAAGGAGAGAGAGGGAACAGTCTAAGGAGAGAGAGAGGGAACAGTCTAAGGAGAGAGAGGGAACCTTCTAAGGAGAGAGAGAGGGAACAGTCTAAGGAGAGAGAGGGAACAGTCTAAGGAGGGAGAGGGAACAGTCTAAGGAGAGAGAGGGGGAACAGTCTAAGGAGGGAGAGGGGGAACAGTCTAAGGAGGAGAGAGGGAACAGTCTAAGGAGGGAGAGGGAACAGTCTAAGGAGAGAGAGATGGGGAACAGTCTAAGGAGAGAGAGATGGGGAACAGTCTAAGGTGAGAGAGGGAACAGTTTAAGGAGAGAGAGAGGGAACAGTCGAAGGAGAGAGAGATGGAGCAGTCTAAGGAGAGAGAGAGAGGGAACAGTCTAAGGAGAGAGAGAGAGGGAACAGTCTAAGGAGAGAGAGAGGGGGAACAGTCTAAGGAGAGAGGGAAAAGTCTAAGGAGAGAGGGAACAGTCTAAGGAGAGAGGGGGAACAGTCTAAGGAGAGAGGGAACAGTCTAAGG
>NC_092163.1:9050455-9052955 GCF_045791955.1 Oncorhynchus clarkii lewisi
ACACAGCTATAACACACTGATATCACACAGCTACAACACAACAATATAACACACCGAAATATAACACACTGATATAACACAGCTACAACACACCGATATAACACAGCTACAACACATTGATATAGCACAGCTACAAGACACTGATATTACACAGCTACAACACACTGATATAACACACTAATATAACACAGCTACAATACACTGATATAACACAGCTACAACACATTGATATAACACAGCTACAACACACTGATATAACGCAGCTACAACACACTGATATAACACAGCTATAACACAGCTACAACACACTGATATAGCACAGCTACAAGACACTGATATTACACACCGATATAACACAGCTACAACACACTGATATAACACAGCTACAACACACCCATATGACACACCCATATAACACAGCTATAACACACCGATATAACACACCAATATAACACAGCTATAACACACTGATATAACACCAATATAACACAGCTATAACACACTGATATAACACAGATACAACACACTGATATAACACAGCTACAACACACTGATATAACACAGCTACAACACACCGATAGAACACAGCTATAACACACTGATATAACACAGCTACAACACACTGATATAACACAGCGACAACACACCAATATAACACAGCGACAACATACCGATATAACACCCATATAACACACTGATATAACACAGCTACAACACACTGATATAACACAGCGACAACACACCAATATAACACAGCGACAACACACCGATATAACACCCATATAACACACTGATATAACACAGCTATAACACACCGATAGAACACAGCTATAACACACTGATATACTACAGCGACAACACACCGATATAACACAGCTACAACACATTGTTATAACACACCCATATAACACAGCTACAACACACTGATATAGCACAGCTACAACACACTGATATAACACAGCTACAACACACTGATATAACACAGCTAAAACACACTGATATAACACAGCTATAACACACCAATATAGCACAGCTATAACACACTGATATCACACAGCTACAACACAACAATGTAACACACCAATATAACACACTGATATAACACAGCTACAACACACCGATATAACACAGCTACAACACATTGATATAGCACAGCTACAAGACACTGATATTACACAGCTACAACACACTGATATAACACACTGATATAACACAGCTACAACACATTGATATAACACAGCTACAACACACTGATATAACACAGCTACAACACACTGATATAACACAACGACAACACACCAATATAAGACAGCGACAACACACCGATATAACACAGCTTTAACACACTGATATAACACAGCTACAGCACACTGATATAACACACAGCTATAACACACCAATATAACACACCGATATAACACACTGATATAACACACCAATTTAACACAGCTATAACACAGCGATATAACACAGCGATATAACACAGCTACAACACACCGATATAACACCGATATAACACACAGTAACACACCAATTTAACACAGCTATAACACAGCGATATAACACAGCTATAATACACCCATATAACACAGCTATAACACACCAATATAACACACCTTTAACACACCGATATAACACACCGATATAACACAGCTACAACACACCAATATAACACACAAATATAACACACCAATATAACACAGCTATAACACACCAATATAACACACCAATATAACACACCAATATAACACACCAATATAACACAGCTATAACACACCAATATAACACACCTATAACACACCGATATAACACACAGCTATAACACAGCTATAACACACAGATATAACACAGCTACAACACACCGATATAACACAGCTATAACACACCAATATAACACACCGATATAACACAGCTATAACACACCAACATAACACACCGATATAACACAGCTATAACACAGCTATAACACACCGATATAACACACCGATATAACACAGCTATAACACAGCTATAACACAGCTATAACACACCGATATAACACAGCTACAACAACATCACAGCGTGAGGCTGAGACTGACCTGTGGCGGGAGGCGTGGCGACGATGCTCTGAGAACACTGGTTCTTGTAGCTCGTCCATTGTTCCATCAGGAGCTTCAGAGATTTAGCCGAGGAGACCTGGGTACAAAAGGAGAACAGTCATTCGACTCTGCTGAACCTCCCTCTAACTAAATGTGTGTGTGTGTGTGTGTGTGTGTGTGTGTGTGTGTGTGTGTGTGTGTGTGTGTGTGTGTGTGTGTGTCTCTGTGTGTGTGTGTGTGTGTGTGTGTGTGTGTGTGTGTGTGTGTGTGTGTGTGTGTGTGTGTGTGTGTGTGTGTGTGTGTGTGTGTGTGTGTGTGTGTGTGTGTGTGTGTGTGTGTGTGTGTGTGTGTGTAAGTGTCTGTACAAATGTACTCTCTTTTAAATATATTTTTTATTTAACCTTTATTTAACTAGGCAAGTC
>NC_092163.1:9062955-9067955 GCF_045791955.1 Oncorhynchus clarkii lewisi
CACATAGCCTGTCTTCTCTTGAGAGCCATGTCTGCCTACGGCGGCCTTTCTCAATAGCAAGGCTATGCTCACTGAGTCTGTACATAGTCAAAGCTTTCCTTAAGTTTGGGTCAGTCACAGTGGTCAGGTATTCTGCCGCTGTGTAGTCTCTGTTTAGGGCCAAATAGCATTCTAGTTTGCTCTGTTTTTTTGTTAATTCTTTCCAATGTGTCAAGTAATTATCTTTTTGTTTTCTCATGATTTGGTTGGGTCTAATTGTGCTGCTGTCCTGGGGCTCTGTGGGTTGTGTTTGTGTTTGTGAACAGAGCCCCAGGACCAGCTTGCTTAGGGGACTCTTCTCCAGGTTCATCTCTCTGTAGGTGATGGCTTTGTTATGGAAGGTTTGTGAATCGCTTCCTTTTAGGTGGTTGTAGAATTTAATGGCTCTTTTCTGGATTTTGATAATTAGTGGGTATCGGCCTAATTCTGCTCTGCATGCATTATTTGGTGTTCTACGTTGTACACTGAGGATATTTTTGCAGAATTCTGCGTGCAGAGTCTCTCTCTGTCTTTCTCTCTTTGTCTCTCTCTCTCTCTCTGTCTCTCTCTCTCTCTCTCTCTCTCGGTCTCTCTCTCTCTGTCTCTCTCTGTCTCTCTCTCTCTGTCTCTCTCTGTCTCTCTCTCTCTCGCTCTCTCTCTCTCTCTGTGTCTCTCTGTCTCTCTCTCTCTCTCTCTCTGTCTCTCTCTATCTCTGTCTCTCTCTATCTCTCTCTCTCTGTCTCTCTCTCTCTTTCTCTCTCTCTCTCTCTCTCATAACAAGGACAATCCTTCCACTCTATATTTTCCTTCTGTGTGTCTAAACCAGAGCTGTTTGTCATTATGTCTGAGACAATGTGGTTTTAGTTATAGTACTCATTAACCCACACTCTGTCCTGTCCTTTCTGTAGGGTGAGGCAGCTTGATGTACCAGTACACCCCCTGGACAGGACACTAGTCTATCTCCTGTTTCTATAGGGTGAGGCAGGTTGATGTACCAGTACACCCCCTGGACAGGACACTAGTCTATCTCCTGTTTCTGTAAGGTGAGGCAGCTTGATGTACCAGTACACCCCCTGGGCAGGACACTAGTCTATCTCCTGTTTCTGTAGGGTGAGGCAGCTTGATGTACCAGTACACCCCCTGGACAGGACACTAGTCTATCTCCTGTTTCTGTAGGGTGAGGCAGCTTGATGTACCAGTACACCCCCTGGACAGGACACTAGTCTATCTCCTGTTTCTGTAGGGTGAGGCAGCTTGATGTACCAGTACACCCCCTGGACAGGACACTAGTCTATCTCCTGTTTCTGTAGGGTGAGGCAGCCTGATGTACCAGTACACCCCCTGGACAGGACACTAGTCTATCTCCTGTTTCTGTAGGGTGAGGCAGCTTGATGTACCAGTACACCCCCTGGACAGGACACTAGTCTATCTCCTGTTTCTGTAGGGTGAGGCAGCTTGATGTACCAGTACACCCCCTGGACAGGACACTAGTCTATCTCCTGTTTCTGTAGGGTGAGGCAGCTTGATGTACCAGTACACCCCCTGGACAGGACACTAGTCTATCTCCTGTTTCTGTAGGGTGAGGCAGCTTGATGTACCAGTACACCCCCTGGACAGGACACTAGTCTATCTCCTGTTTCTGTAGGGTGAGGCAGCCTGATGTACCAGTACACCCCCTGGACAGGACACTAGTCTATCTCCTGTTTCTGTAGGGTGAGGCAGCTTGATGTACCAGTACACCCCCTGGACAGGACACTAGTCTATCTCCTGTTTCTGTAGGGTGAGGCAGCTTGATGTACCAGTACACCCCCTGGACAGGACACTAGTCTATCTCCTGTTTCTGTAGGGTGAGGCAGCCTGATGTACAAGTACACCCCCTGGACAGGACACTAGTCTATCTCCTGTTTCTGTAGGGTGAGGCAGCTTGATGTACCAGTACACCCCCTGGACAGGACACTAGTCTATCTCCTGTTTCTGTAGGGTGAGGCAGCCTGATGTACCAGTACACCCCCTGGACAGGACAAAACAGCGGGCTATTAATGAGAGACTTCTTAGTAAACAGTAGACTATTAATGAGAGACTTCTTAGTAAACAGTAGACTATTAATGAGAGACTTCTTAGTAAACAGTAGACTATTAATGAGAGACTTCTTAGTAAACAGTAGACTATTAATGAGAGACTTCTTCGTAAACAGTACACTATTAATGGGAGACTTCTTAGTAAACAGTAGACTATTAATGAGAGACTTCTTAGTAAACAGTAGACTATTAATGAGAGACTTCTTAGTAAACAGTAGACTATTAATGAGAGACTTCTTAGTAAACAGTAGACTATTAATGAGAGACTTCTTAGTAAACAGTAGACTATTAATGAGAGACTTCTTAGTAAACAGTAGACTATTAATGAGAGACTTCTTAGTAAACAGTAGACTATTAATGAGAGACTTATTATTAGCCTCTTTTTATTTCACCTTTATTTAACCAGGTAGGCTAGTTGAGAACACCTTTATTTAACCAGGTAGGCTAGTTGAGAACACCTTTATTTAACCAGGTAGGCTAGTTGAGAACACCTTTATTTAACCAGGTAGACTAGTTGAGAACACCTTTATTTAACCAGGTAGGCTAGTTGAGAACACCTTTATTTAACCAGGTAGACTAGTTGAGAACACCTTTATTTAACCAGGTAGGCCAGTTGAGAACACCTTTATTTAACCAGGTAGGCTAGTTGAGAACACCTTTATTTAACCAGGTAGGCTAGTTGAGAACACCTTTATTTAACCAGGTAGACTAGTTGAGAACACCTTTATTTAACCAGGTAGGCTAGTTGAGAACACCTTTATTTAACCAGGTAGACTAGTTGAGAACACCTTTATTTAACCAGGTAGGCCAGTTGAGAACACCTTTATTTAACCAGGTAGGCTAGTTGAGAACACCTTTATTTAACCAGGTAGGCTAGTTGAGAACACCTTTATTTAACCAGGTAGGCTAGTTGAGAACACCTTTATTTAACCAGGTAGGCTAGTTGAGAACACCTTTATTTAACCAGGTAGGCCAGTTGAGAACACCTTTTTTTAACCAGGTAGGCTAGTTGAGAACACCTTTATTTAACCAGGTAGGCTAGTTGAGAACACCTTTATTTAACCAGGTAGGCTAGTTGAGAACACCTTTATTTAACCAGGTAGGCTAGTTGAGAACACCTTTATTTAACCAGGTAGGCAAGTTGAGAACACCTTTATTTAACCAGGTAGGCAAGTTGAGAACAAGTTCTCATTTACAATTGCGACCTCTTGATATGCAGTCAGATGCAGTGTTTGAGCTATGGACTCTCAGGTGTGTGTTGCATTCAAATGTTCCCTCCCTACTGTTGTTACAGTCAAATGAGTCCCATATATTCAAACAACCAGACTCGGACAGTTCCCTCTGACCCATATCAGACTGGAATGGTCAGAAAGAACTGGTTTGAACTGGCCTGGTTTCTTAGGTGTCCTAGTTCCTCTCTAACCTTTGACCTATACTACTGCTGTCAACATTGGCACAAAATGGCCACCAGTAGCTGCCTATCACCTATCACCTCACTGACTTAAGTAGCCAATCACCTATCATGTCACTGACCAGTTTAATTGAATTGTATTGAATTGTATTTGACCATTTGAAGCACAACACAACCACACATGTGGATACGATACAATGTGATTAAAATAATTGAGGATGACACAAAAAAAGTGTAAGAAACATATTTCCGTTGTGGTTTAATATACACAGGATAATAACACGAAAACAAACCTCAAATTACACCTCATCAACCGGGAGGAAACAGCAAAAGGAATGAAATACATTTCCAAGCTTTGTTCATTCATACAATTACACATCATTTTAACCTGTTCAGTTTTAAAGCATTTTACCCATAAGCCATTGCTTCAGTTGTATCTTAAACCTACTCAGCATAGAGATGGTTTTAAAGGTTTGGTCCACCTTTCTATCCCTCTGCACCAGGAAAGAGATGTTACCACCCTGCTATGGCTCTGGTCTTTTCCCAGCCACCCTGCTATGGCACAGAGGTCTGATGTTGGCAACACTGGCTCTGGTCTTTTTCCAGCCACCCTGCTATGGCACAGAGGTCTGATGATGGCAACACTGGCTCTAGTCTTTTCCCAGCCACCCTGCTGTGGCACAGCGGTCTGATGATGGCAACACTGGCTCTGGTCTTTTTCCAGCCACCCTGCTATGGCACAGAGGTCTGATGTTGGCAACACTGGCTCTGGTCTTTTTCCAGCCACCCTGCTATGGCACAGAGGTCTGATGATGGCAACACTGGCTCTGGTCTTTTTCCAGCCACCCTGCTATGGCACAGAGGTCTGATGTTGGCAACACTGGCTCTGGTCTTTTTCCAGCCACCGTGCTATGGCACAGAGGTCTGATGATGGCAACACTGGCTCTGGTCTTTTTCCAGCCACCCTGCTATGACACAGCGGCCTGATGATGGCAACACTGGCTCTGGTCTTTTTCCAGCCACCCTGCTATGACACAGCGGCCTGATATTGGCAACACTGGCTCTGGTGTGATGACTATAACCAGCGAGGTAACTAGGGGAAAGGTCATGTATAGCTTTAAAACCCATGAACAGTTGGTTCTACACCACCCGGAGATCAACATGAAGCCAGGTCAGTTCCCTGAAATGATTAGGACCAGTGTGGTCCAACAAGGCTGAGCTTCAGTAGAATTCTAATCAGTCTGTTTTGGGACGTTTGAAGTTTGTCCTTCAGATGTTCTGCATCACTCGTCATGGTTTACACATTACACAGACATTATCCCATAATGCTTTACTGCATAGAGACATTATCCCATAATGCTTTACTGCATAGAGACATTATCCCATAATGCTTTACTGCATAGAGACATTATCCCATAATGCTTTACTGCATAGAGACATTATCCCATAATGCTTTACTGTGGACAGACATTATCCCATAATGCTTTACTGCA
>NC_092163.1:9072955-9080455 GCF_045791955.1 Oncorhynchus clarkii lewisi
AGGCTCGTCCCACAGAGTGGGAGGGACGTCACACAGAGTGGGAGGATCGTCACACATTGTAATCTGACTGTGATTAGCTGTTCCTGACCACGTCCGGAGGTAGTCGATATCGTTGGAGTGTAAATGAATCCAGACAACGAAAGCGTTTTGGTTGTCCCCGTCCTCTAAAAAGAATTCACATCGGCCAGGTCAGGTAGTAATTATGGACAACGATACCTCGACAATTCCAGTTCCTGAACCATCAATGAGGCCATTTCCACCATTATGAATCACTGGCAATGAAACAAAGAGTTGGGGTCAAAGTTCTCCCAACATGTTCAGTATGAAGGGCTGGACAGACAGATAGAGACAGGGGAGAGAGAGGGGAGAGAGACAGGGGAGAGAGAGGGGAGAGAGACAGGGGAGAGAGACAGGGGAGAGACAGGGGAGAGACAGGAGAGAGAGGGGACAGATAGATGACCTTGTGGTGGAATATAAAACAACAGGTCTTTCTCAAGCAGCGTTGAGGTGGCAGCTGGCGTGGCGTTAAAATAAAGACAACGTCACCGTCACTAGACAGCGACGCCAAAGGTCATTAGCAAAACCAGATTACGACGTTAGAAAGACAACTTCGCCGTCACTAGACAGCGACGCCAAAGGTCATTAGCAAAACCAGATTACGACTTTAGAAACACAACGTATGAAAACATCCACGCGTAGCGATTGACCCCGTCCAGACCTGTTTGGATAACGCTTTGTGCCATTCAGAGAGGCACTGTAGTCTACTCTGTAACTGAACCTGTTTCTACTATAAATTAGGGCCTAAGAGTCATTCTGATTTCTACTGTGTGCATTAGGGCCTAAGAGTCATTCTGATTTCTACTGTGTGCATTAGGGCCTAAGAGTCATTCTGATTTCTACTGTGTGCATTAGGGCCTAAGAGTCATTCTGATTTCTACTGTGTGCATTAGGGCCTAAGAGTCATTCTGATTTCTACTGTGTGCATTAGGGCCTAAGAGTCATTCTGATTTCTACTGTGTGCATTAGGGCCTAAGCGTCATTCTGATTTCTACTGTGTGCATTAGGGCCTAAGAGTCATTCTGATTTCTACTGTGTGCATTAGGGCCTAAGAGTCATTCTGATTTCTACTGTGTGCATTAGGGCCTAAGAGTCATTCTGATTTCTACTGTGTGCATTAGGGCCTAAGAGTCATTCTGATTTCTACTGTGTGCATTAGGGCCTAAGAGTCATTCTGATTTCTACTGTGTGCATTAGGGCCTAAGAGTCATTCTGATTTCTACTGTGTGCATTAGGGCCTAAGCGTCATTCTGATTTCTACTGTGTGCATTAGGGCCTAAGAGTCATTCTGATTTCTACTGTGTGCATTAGGGCCTAAGAGTCATTCTGATTTCTACTGTGTGCATTAGGGCCTAAGAGTCATTCTGATTTCTACTGTGTGCATTAGGGCCTAAGAGTCATTCTGATTTCTACTGTGTGCATTAGGGCCTAAGAGTCATTCTGATTTCTACTGTGTGCATTAGGGCCTAAGAGTCATTCTGATTTATACTGTGTGCATTAGGGCCTAAGAGTCATTCTGATTTCTACTGTGTGCATTAGGGCCTAAGAGTCATTCTGATTTCTACTGTGTGCATTAGGGCCTAAGCGTCATTCTGATTTCTACTGTGTGCATTAGGGCCTAAGAGTCATTCTGATTTCTACTGTGTGCATTAGGGCCTAAGAGTCATTCTGATTTCTACTGTGTGCATTAGGGCCTAAGAGTCATTCTGATTTCTACTGTGTGCATTAGGGCCTAAGAGTCATTCTGATTTCTACTGTGTGCATTAGGGCCTAAGAGTCATTCTGATTTCTACTGTGTGCATTAGGGCCTAAGCGTCATTCTGATTTCTACTGTGTGCATTAGGGCCTAAGAGTCATTCTGATTTCTACTGTGTGCATTAGGGCCTAAGAGTCATTCTGATTTCTACTGTGTGCATTAGGGCCTAAGAGTCATTCTGATTTCTACTGTGTGCATTAGGGCCTAAGAGTCATTCTGATTTCTACTGTGTGCATTAGGGCCTAAGAGTCATTCTGATTTATACTGTGTGCATTAGGCCCTAAGAGTCTTTCTGATTTCTACTGTGTGCATTAGGGCCTAAGAGTTATTCTGATGTCTACTGTGTGCATTAGGGCCTAAGAGCCATTCTGATTTCTACTGTGTGCATTAGGGCCTAAAAGTCATTCTGATTTCTACTGTGTGCATTAGGGCCTAAGAGTCATTCTGATTTCTACTGTGTGCATTAGGGCCTAAGAGTCATTCTGATTTCTACTGTGTGCATTGGGGCCTAAGAGTCATTCTGATTTCTACTGTGTGCATTAGAGCCTAAGAGTCATTCTGATTTCTACTGTGTGCATTAGGGCCTAAGAGTCATTCTGATTTCTACTGTGTGCATTAGGGCCTAAGAGTCATTCTGATTTCTACTGTGTGCATTAGGGCCCAAGAGTCATTCTGATTTCTACTGTGTGCATTAGGGCCTAAGAGTCATTCTGATTTCTACTGTGTGCATTAGGGCCTAAGAGTTATTCTGATTTCTACTGTGTGCATTAGGGCCTAAGAGTCATTCTGATTTCTACTGTGTGCATTAGGGCCTAAGATTCATTCTGATTTCTACTGTGTGCATTAGGGCCTAAGAGTCATTCTGATTTCTACTGTGTGCATTAGGGCCTAAGAGTCATTCTGATTTCTACTGTGTGCATTAGGGCCTAAGAGTTATTCTGATTTCTACTGTGTGCATTAGGGCCTAAGAGTCATTCGGATTTCTACTGTCTGCATTAGGGCCTAAGAGTCATTCTGATTTCTACTGTGTGCATTAGAGCCTAAGAGTCATTCTGATTTCTACTGTGTGCATTAGGGCCTAAGAGTCATTCTGATTTCTACTGTGTGCATTAGGGCCTAAGAGTCATTCTGATTTCTACTGTGTGCATTAGGGCCTAAGAGTCATTTTGATTTCTACTGTGTGCATTAGGGCCTAAAAGTCATTCTGATTTCTACTGTGTGCATTAGGGCCTAAGAGTCATTCTGATTTCTACTGTGTGCATTAGGGCCTAAGAGTCATTCTGATTTCTACTGTGTGCATTAGGGCCTAAGAGTCATTCTGATTACTACTGTGTGCATTAGGGCCTAAGAGTAATTCTGATTTCTACTGTGTGCATTAGGGCCTAAGAGTCATTCTGATTTCTACTGTGTGCATTAGGGCCTAAGAGTCATTCTGATTTCTACTGTGTGCATTAGGGCCTAAGAGTCATTCTGATTACTACTGTGTGCATTAGGGCCTAAGAGTAATTCTGATTTCTACTGTGTGCATTAGGGCCTAAGAGTCATTCTGATTTCTACTGTGTGCATTAGGGCCTAAAAGTAATTCTGATTTCACATCCAGATACTCAGCTTGTTTGTGCCGTGACACAGGGATGAGAGAGATTGGCCAGGAGGAGGAGCTATGAGACACATACAGGGAGGAGCCAGCGAATCTGGTCACAATACGGACGAAGTAGGCAGATATGAGGCACATTTTATTACCATGTATAGACACAACATATCTCGATTAGATAATGATCGGATCATCTTGATTGGATGACGACAACCACGTGTTAATGTCCCACGGCTAAAGACAACGACTCTTCTTCTCAGTAAAACCTTTATCTGATGATGAAGCAGCATGATGAACTCAGCAATAACCATGTTGTTCCAAATAGCACCCTATTCCCTATATAGTGCACTACATTAGACCAGAGCACTATTCCCTATATAGTGCACTACATTAGACCAGGGGCCTATTCCCTATATAGTGCACTACATTAGACCAGGGGCCTATTCCCTATATAGTGCACTACATTAGACCAGAGCCCTGTTCCCTATATAGTGCACTACTTTAGACTAGAGCACTATTCCCTATATAGTGCACTACATTAGACTAGAGCACTATTCCCTATATAGTGCACTACATTAGACTAGAGCACTATTCCCTATATAGTGCACTACATTAGACTAGAGCACTATTCCCTATATAGTGCACTACTTTAGACTAGAGCACTATTCCCTATATAGTGTACTACTTTAGACCAGGACCCCTAGGGGGCTGTTTGAAACCATGTCAACCTTTACAAGAGCTGAGATCAAGTCTTCACCTCCCCTCCCACTTCGTTTTATCTCTACTTCCTGTTGTATCTTGTTCTCTCTCTCTCTCTCTCTCTCTCTCTCTCTCTCTCTCTCTCTCTCTCTCTCTCTCTCTCTCTCTCTCTCTCTCTCACACACACACACACACACACAGGTAATTGGTAATGTAGTTAGGTTTCACAACAGGGGTCAACAGTTCAAACAACAGACTGAAACACGCATAAACACACACACACACACGCTTATATACAGGCACTGAGTAATCAACAGGAAATCTAGGTTACATGTGTACGTGCATATGTGTGTTCTCTCTGTTGTCTGAACTGATGACCCCTGTCAACCCCCAGTGTGAACATTTAGCTCAAACACATTACTTATCAGTATGCATCCCCACCTCCCTCACCCACACACCACACGTCAGAGCACAGCATTGGGAATATTCTGTGTGTATGCATATTTGTGTGCGGGAGTGTGTATGTGCATGCTCTGTGTGTGTTCTGTATGCGTGTTCTGTGTATGTGTGTGTGTAACAGCATGCCAGCCAGTCTAAAACTTTTTTAATGAGAGCCTAGTGTAATGTAAAATACATCTGATTGAAAAAATCTACAATCAATATCCTTGATCTTTAATATGATTCATAGCCTACTGAGGAGAGAGGAGGAGAGAGAGAGAGAGAGAGAGAGAGAGAGAGACAGAGAGAGAGATAGAGAGAGAGAAGAGAGACTGTGGAGGGGGAGAGGGAGAGGGAGAGAGAGAAGAGAGACAGAAGAAGAGTAGAGAGAGAGAGAGAGAGAGAGAGAGAGAAGATAGACTGGGGAGGGGGATAGAGAGAAGAGAGAAGAGAGACAGAAGAAGAGTAGAGAGAGAGAGAAGAGAGAGAGAAGAAGAGTAGAGAGAGAGAGAGAAGAGAGAGAGACAGGGGAGGGGAGAAGAGAGACAGATGAAGAGTAGAGAGAGAGAGAAGAGAGAGAGAAGAAGAGTAGAGAGAGAGAGAGAAGAGAGAGAGACAGGGGAGGGGAGAAGAGAGACAGATGAAGAGTAGAGAGAGAGAGAGAAGAGAGAGAGAGACAGGGGAGGGGGAGAGGGAGAGAGAGAAGAAGAGTAGAGAGAAGAGAGAGAGAGGGACAGAGAGAAACTGGTTATGGTTATGCGGGTTATGTGGGTTATGCGGGTTATGTGGGTTATGCGGGTTATGTGAAGGGTATCAATAGACAGGAGACTGAATCTGATGAGACTAAGTATAATGACATTAGAGTGGAGCAGTCAGATAACACATAGAGGGGTTGTAGCATATCTGGTCTCCAGATCATCTCTGTTCCTCCTTTAACACATGGAGGGAGGGGTTGTACCACATCTGGTCTCCAGATCATCTCTGTCCCTCCTCTAACACATGGAGGGAGGGGTTGTAGCATATCTGGTCTCCAGATCATCTCTGTTCCACAACAACATAAACATCCACTGAGCAACCATAACACTACTCTGTCACTCATGACAACAGTGATGATGACAATGACAACACAGCGTTCTTTCACACTTTATTAGTCCTTTACCCTCTGTTTCCTCTCCATTCACTCCTCCAGCCCCTTCTTACTTCCTGGTTGGCTTCAGTCTGTCGGGTCATGACAGAACATGCTGTTGATCCGACAGGAAGATTCAACACTCATTTGTGTGTGTGTGTGTGTGTGTGTGTGTGTGTGTGTGTGTGTGTGTGTGTGTGTGTGCGTGTGTGCGTTTGTATATGTGTGTGTGTGTGTGTGTTTGTATATGTGTGTGTGTGTGTGTGTGTATGTGTGTGTGTGTGTGTGTGTGTGTGTGTGTGTGTGTGTGTGTGTTTGTATATGTGTGTGTGTGTGTGTGTTTGTATATGTGTGTGTGTGTGTGTGTGTGTGTGTGTGTGTGTGTGTGTGTGTGTGTGTGTGTGTGTGTGTGTGTGTGTGTGTGTGTGTGTGTGTGTGTGTGTGTGTGTGTGTGTATGTGTGTGTGTGTGTGATTCTCCTTTTTACCTTTATTGAACAAGTCAGTTAAGAAAAGTTCTTAATTACAATGGCGGCCTCCCGGGGAACAGTGGGTTAACTGCCTTGTTCAGGGGAACAGTGGGTTAACTGCCTTGTTCAGGGGAACAGTGGGTTAACTGCCTTGTTCAGGGGAACAGTGGGTTAACTGCCTTGTTCAGGAGCAGGACGACATATTTATACTTTATCAACTCTGGGATTCGATCCAGCAACCTTTCAGTTACTGGCCCAGCGTTCTAACCACTAGGCTCCATGCTGCCCTGCGTCTGTGTGTGTGTGTGATCATGTTGTCTTGCAGACAGAAAGACAACGCTCATGATTCAGAACAACAACAGTGACATGTTCCTGGGGACCAGTTTGTATCAGACACTAAGCCCTACACACACACACAAAGAGAAAAGACACACACACTCTTCCAAGTATGTGGAAAAACACACCGAACACACACTCTGCCAAGTATGTGAAAAAACACACCATACACACACTCTGCCAAGTATGTGAAAAAACACACCATACACACACTCTGCCAAGTATGTGAAAAAACACACCGTACACACACTCTGCCAAGTATGTGGAAAAACACACCATACACACACTCTTTCAAGTATGTGGAAAAACACACCATACACACACTCTGTCAAGTATGTGGAAAAACACACCGTACACACAGGCACAAACACACACACACACACTCTGCCAAGTATGTGGAAAAACACACCGAACACACAGGCACAAACACACACAAACACACACAGGAGAGACACGCAAGAAACAATCACCTGTTTCAGGGGACCAGTTTATACCAGACACATAGCATGGGCTACACACCCAAATAAAGAGACACACACACACAGCCAAGTATGTTGAAAAATACACACACACACCCTTAATCTTCCGAGTCTTGTGATGTTTACAGGTTAACATGCAGTTCCTATATAGGCCATGATGACAGACAGACAGCAGACAGACATGACGAACACATTAGTATGCAGGAGAGAAAGAGAGATGTGGGGGAGGTAGAGTGATAGAGATTGAGATAGAGAGAGTGAGAGAAATTGAGATAGATAGAGAGAGAGAGATTGAGAGAGAGAGAGAGATGGGGGAGGGAGAGTGATAGAGATTGAGATAGAGAGAGTGAGAGAAATTGAGATAGATAGAGAGAGAGATTGAGAGAGAGAGAGATGGGGGAGGGAGAGTGAGAGAGATTGAGATAGAGAGAGTGAGAGAGATTGAGATAGATAGAGAGAGAGAGATTGAGAGAGAGAGATGGGGGAGGGAGAGTGAGAGAGATTGAGATAGAGAGAGTGAGAGAGATTGAGATAGATAGAGAGAGAGATT
>NC_092163.1:9085455-9092955 GCF_045791955.1 Oncorhynchus clarkii lewisi
AACAGCATGTCAGAAATCAGCTCAATGCAATTGAAGAATCCATAGACTCTAACCACTTCTGGGAAAATTGGAAAACACTAAACAAACAACAACACAAAGAATTATCTATCCAAAATGGAGATGTATGGGTAAACCACTTCTCCAATCTTTTTGGCTCTATAACAAAGAATAAAGAGCAAAAACATATACATGATCAAATACAGATCTTAGAATCAACTATTAAAGACTACCAGAACCCACTGGATTCTCCAATTACATTGAATGAGTTACAGGACAAAATAAAAACCCTCCAACCCAAAAAGGCCTGTGGTGTTGATGGTATCCTCAACGAAATGATCAAATATACAGACAACAAATTCCAATTGGTTATACTAAAACTCTTTAACATCATACTTAGCTCTGGCATCTTCCCCAATATTTGGAACCAAGGACTGATCAACCCAATCCACAAAAGTGGAGACAAATTTGACCCCAATAACTACCGTGGAATATGTGTCAACAGTAACCTTGGGAAAATCCTCTGCATTATTATTAACAGCAAACTTGTACATTTCCTCAATGAAAACAATGTACTGAGCAAATGTCAAATTGGCTTTTTACCAAATTACCGTACAACAGACCATGTATTCACCCTGCACACCCTAATTGACAACCAAACAAACCAAAACAAAGGCAAAGTCTTCTCATGGTTTGTTGATTTCAAAAAAGCCTTTGACTCAATCTGGCATGAGGGTCTGCTATACAAACTGATGGAAAGTGGTGTTGGGGGTAAAACATACGACATTATAAAATCCATGTACACAAACAACAAGTGTGCGGTTAAAATTGGCAAAAAACACACACATTTCTTCACACAGGGTCGTGGGGTTAGACAGGGATGCAGCTTAAGCCCCACCCTCATCAACATATATATCATCGAATTGGCGCGGGCACTAGAAGAGTCTGCAGCACCCGGCCTCACCCTACTAGAATCCGAAGTCAAATGTCTGTTGTTTGCTGATGATCTGGTGCTTCTGTCACCAACCAAGGAGGGCCTACAGCAGCACCTAGATCTTATGCACAGATTCTGTCAGACCTGGGCCCTGACAGTAAATCTCAGTAAGACCAAAATAATGGTGTTCCAAAAAAGGTCCAGTCACCAGGACCACAAATACAAATTCCATCTAGACACTGTTGCCCTAGAGCACACAAAAAACTATACATACCTTGGCCTAAACATCAGCGCCACAGGTAACTTCCACAAAGCTGTGAACGATCTGAGAGACAAGGCAAGAAGGGCATTCTATGCCATCAAAAGAAACATAAATTTCAACATACCAATTAGGATCTGGCTAAAAATACTTGAATCAGTCATAGAATCCATTGCCCTTTATGGTTGTGAGGTCTGGGGTCCGCTCACCAACCAAGACTTCACAAAATGGGACAAACACCAAATTGAGACTCTGCACGCAGAATTCTGCAAAAATATCCTCTGTGTACAACGTAGAACACCAAATAATGCATGCAGAGCAGAATTAGGCCGATACCCACTAATTATCAAAATCCAGAAAAGAGCCGTTAAATTCTACAACCACCTAAAAGGAAGCGATTCACAAACCTTCCATAACAAAGCCATCACCTACAGAGAGATGAACCTGGAGAAGCTGGTCCTGGGGCTCTGTTCACAAACACAAACACACCCCACAGAGCCCCAGGACAGCAACACAATTAGACCCAACCAAATCATGAGAAAACAAAAAGATAATTACTTAACACATTGGAAAGAATTAACAAAAAAACAGAGCAAACTAGAATGCTATTTGGCCCTACACAGAGAGTACACAGCGGCAGAATACCTGACCACTGTGACTGACCCAAACTTAAGGAAGGCTTTGACTATGTACAGACTTAGTGAGCATAGCCTTGCTATTGAGAAAGGCCGCCGTAGGCAGACATGGCTCTCAAGAGAAGACAGGCTATGTGCTCACTGCCCACAAATTGAGGTGGAAACTGAGCTGCACTTCCTAACCTCCTGTCCAATGTATGACCATATTAGAGAGACATATTTCCCTCAGATTACACAGATCCACAAAGAATTCGAAAACAAAACCAATTTTGAAAAACTCCCATATCTACTGGGTGAAATTCCACAGTGTGCCATCACAGCAGCAATATTTGTGACCTGTTGCCACAAGAAAAGGGCAACCAGTGAAGAACAAACACCATTGTAAATACAACCCATATTTATGCTTATTTATTTTATCTTGTGTCCTTTAACCATTTGTACATTGTTAAAACACTGTATATATATAATATGACATTTGTAATGTCTTTACTGTTTTGAAACCTCTGTATGTGTGATGTTTACTGTTAATTTTTGTTGTTTTTCACTTTATATTTTCACTTTGTATATTGTCTACCTCACTTGCTTTGGCAATGTTAACACATGTTTCCCATGCCAATAAAGCCCTTGAATTGAATTGAATTGAATTGAGAGGGGAAGGAGAGAGAGAGATAGAGAGGGAGAGAGAGAGAGAGAGAGAGAGAGAGAGAGAGAGTGAGAGAGATTGAGATAGAGAGGGAGAGAGAGAGAGAGAGAGAGAGAGAGAGAGAGAGAGAGAGAGAGAGAGAGAGAGAGATTGAGATAGAGAGGGAGAGAGAGAGAGAGAGAGAGAGAGAGAGAGAGAGAGTGAGAGAGAGAGATTGAGATAGAGAGGGAGAGAGAGAGAGAGAGAGAGAGAGTGAGAGAGATTGAGATAGAGAGGGAGAGAGAGAGAGAGAGAGAGAGAGAGAGAGAGTGAGAGAGATTGAGATAGAGAGGGAGAGAGAGAGAGAGAGAGAGAGAGAGAGAGAGAGAGAGAGAGTGATATAGGCTATTGTTTTTTCTGTTCGTTACTCAACTTGTTGGCTGACGAAAAGTAAATGTGGACAGTTTTTCCAATATCTTCAATGTGCACCTCTGAATTGGATAAGGACGCGTGCAGTTGTGTCCCCAATGTGTCTGTCTTCACTTGTAGCCTCCGAGAAAGACCCACACTTACAGTGCTATGGCAATAATAACCAAGTCAACATCAAGAAAGACAGACAGACAGACAGACAGACAGACAGACAGACAGACAGACAGACAGACAGACAGGTTAGATAGACAGACATCCATACAGACAGACAGATAGACAGACAGACAGACAGGTCTATAACCCCTGGCTCAGTGGATTACATTACTCCTGATAATAATGGATCAGACTGGCAGAGCTGTTATTCAACTGAACACAATACACACACACACACACACAGAGAGACACACACACACACACATAAAGAGGCAGCACTGCTAGCCAGCTGAACACAGCGCTACGCACTAAGTCAGCAAACTGAAGACATATGCTCTGCTTAGTAAACTACATTGACATACTGCCAAGGCAGAGGCCAGTGCTGCCTGTACACACACATACAATAACACACACACACACTCATAAACACACTACTATATCAAAGAGAGGGATGGACGGGACAGGACAAGAGGCATCCAATTATACGCTTCAGAGGAAAGAGAGAGAGAGAGACAGAGAGAGAGAGAGAGAGACAGAGAGACAGAGAGAGAGAGAGAGAGAGACAGAGGAAAGAGAGAGAGAGGAAAGAGAGAGAGAGTGAGAGAGAGAGAGAGAGATAGATAGATAGATAGATAGATAGATAGATAGATAGATAGATAGAAAGAGTGGAGAGAGAGAGATAGAGAGAGTGAAGGATAGAGAGATGTGAAGGGAGAGAGATGAGAGGTGAAGTGATTATAGAGAAGAGGTGGAGAGGTGTGAAGAGAGAGATGACGATTCCGAGGGTTGCGGATTCCGTGGTTTTTCAATCTCAACCCCAGCAGGAAAACATAGAGAGATCGGCCTTCAGTGATTGGAGGAGAGCATCTATCACACACACACACACAAACCTTAGCGTGAGACATACATACAAACCTTAGCGTGAGACACACACACAAAGCAGACAGCTCCTACCACCATATGAGCCATTAGTCTGAAGTCATGGCACCAGTGTGTGTGTGTGTGTGTGTGTGTGTGTGTGTGTGTGTGTGTGTGTGTGTGTGTGTGTGTGTGTGTGTGTGTGTGTGTGTGTGTGTGTGTGCATTAGTGATGTGCAGGCTGACTCATAACCCACAGTCCCTGTGGTTATCAGCAGGGAGGATGGGTTCAGGGCCATTAAATATTGTGTTGATGAAGGTGGGTGGCTGGTTGACTGAAGACAAAATAATACCTTCAAAAAATATAGAAATGCATTATTCTAGATAATATCTACATTGAGGCTTTTCTTTCATTATTTTAGTCTATCTGGCGTTAAGCAGAGACATCTATAAATCCGACCAACAAAGTCCTGCATCCCCGGGCCAAAGATCTTTCCGCTGTCTGTAGCCTACAAGCGATTTTCAATATTAACTGGTTAGGGTCGGGTGCAGGGGTCAGATTTTCACTTTAGTCTGTCGGGAAGTTGGGGTCATTAGGGGGGCAGGTAGCCTAGTGGTTAGAGCATTGATATGACCGAGAGAGTTAACTTGTTAGCATTAGCACATCACACATTTTTCTATGGGAAATGCTAACCGTTCCCCGTCTTGGTAATAAATGTGTTTGATCAAGCCAATCTCTCCGTTCTGGAGTCATTTCCTGGAGCTTGTGTTAGCTTGTCGGCTAAATGTGATATGTTATCCTATAGGAAATGCTAACGGTTCCCCGTCTTGGTAATAAGTGTCTTTGAGTGATTTCCCGGAGTGGAGCAGTTACAGCGTCTGGCGTTGATGACATCAGCAGACAGAGTTAATGGGATTTTTTCTGGGAGATAAAATGCTATAGAGAGAGTTTAACCAGGCTCCGCCAATCTGGTCTGCTGCTAATGTGTGTGTGTGTGTGTGTGTGTGTGTGTGTGTGTGTGTGTGTGTGTGTGTGTGTGTGTGTCAGAAGCGATGTGCTCAGACCAGTATGGGTTGATGTTGATGAAATAAACTGTTGTGTTTATAGACCTGCTTTTAACATGTATATGTACACACACTACAGACACTACACACACTACACACTACACACGCACTACACACTACACACTACACACACACACACACACACACACACACACACACACACACACACAAACACACACACAGAGAGAGACCACGCCAAACATATAATTACAGCCAGGTCACCAGTGATACAAGTCAGTATTTGATGTCCATCCATGTCAGAGGTCAACGGGAGATGACGTGGAAACCGGTGTCTAGGGGCAACAGTTAACGCTGTTACCTTCAAGACGGTTTCGCTTTTACTGGGATGTTGTGGGCGAGGATGGTGGATGGGTAACCATCTGCCTCTATACATAACACCTGACACACACACACACACACACACCTGACACACACACACACACACGGTCATCCCCCTCTTGCGGTCATCCCCCTCTTCAAAGGGGGACACACTCTTGACCCAAACTGCAACAGACCTATATCTATCCTACCATGCCTTTCTAAGGTCTTCGAAAGCCAAGTCAACAAACAGATTACCGACCATTTCGAATCTCACCATACCTTCTCTGCTATGCAATCTGGTTTCAGAGCTGGTCATGGGTGCACCTCAGCCACGCTCAAGGTCCTAAACGATATCTTAACCGCCATCGATAAGAAACATTACTGTGCAGCCGTATTCATTGATCTGGCCAAGGCTTTCGACTCTGTCAATCACCACATCCTCATCGGCAGACTCAACAGCCTTGGTTTCTCAAATGATTGCCTCGCCTGGTTCACCAACTACTTCTCTGATAGAGTTCAGTGTGTCAAATCGGAGGGTCTGTTGTCCGGACCTCTGGCAGTCTCTATGGGGGTGCCACAGGGTTCAATTCTTGGACCGACTCTCTTCTCTGTATACATCAATGAGGTCGCTCTTGCTGCTGGTGAGTCTCTGATCCACCTCTACGCAGACGACACCATTCTGTATACTTCCGGCCCTTCTTTGGACACTGTGTTAACAACCCTCCAGGCAAGTTTCAATGCCATGCAACTCTCCTTCCGTGGCCTCCAATTGCTCTTAAATACAAGTAAAACTAAATGCATGCTCTTCAACCGATCGCTACCTGCACCTACCCGCCTGTCCAACATCACTACTCTGGACGGCTCTGACTTAGAATACGTGGACAACTACAAATACTTAGGTGTCTGGTTAGACTGTAAACTCTCCTTCCAGACCCATATCAAACATCTCCAATCCAAAGTTAAATCTAGAATTGGCTTCCTATTTCGCAACAAAGCATCCTTCACTCATGCTGCCAAACATGCCCTTGTAAAACTGACCATCCTACCAATCCTCGACTTTGGCGATGTCATTTACAAAATAGCCTCCACTACCCTACTCAACAAATTGGATGCAGTCTATCACAGTGCAATCCGTTTTGTCACCAAAGCCCCATATACTACCCACCATTGCGACCTGTACGCTCTCGTTGGCTGGCCCTCGCTTCATACTCGTCGCCAAACCCACTGGCTCCATGTCATCTACAAGACCCTGCTAGGTAAAGTCCCCCCTTATCTCAGCTCGCTGGTCACCATAGCATCTCCCACCTGTAGCACACGCTCCAGCAGGTATATCTCTCTAGTCACCCCCAAAACCAATTATTTCTTTGGCCGCCTCTCTTTCCAGTTCTCTGCTGCCAATGACTGGAACGAACTACAAAAATCTCTGAAACTGGAAACACTTATCTCCCTCACTAGCTTTAAGCACCAACTGTCAGAGCAGCTCACAGATTACTGCACCTGTACATAGCCCACCTATAATTTAGCCCAAACAACTACCTCTTTCCCAACTGTATTTAATTTATTTATTTATTTTGCTCCTTTGCACCCCATTATTTTTATTTCTACTTTGCACATTCTTCCATTGCAAAACTACCATTCCAGTGTTTTACTTGCTATATTGTATTTACCTTGCCACCAAGGCCTTTTTTGCCTTTACCTCCCTTCCCACCTCATTTGCTCACATTGTATATAGACTTGTTTATACTTTATTATTGACTGTATGTTTGTTTTACTCCATGTGTAACTCTGTGTTGTTGTATGTGTCGAACTGCTTTGCTTTATCTTGGCCAGGTCGCAATTGTAAATGAGAACTTGTTCTCAACTTACCTACCTGGTTAAATAAAGGTAAAATAAATAAATAAATAAATAAACACACACACACACACACACACACACACACACACACACACACACACACACACACACACACACACACACACACACACACACACACACACACACACACACACACACACACACACACACACACACACACACACACACACACACACACACAAACACACAGAGAGACCGCGCCAAACATATAATTACAGCCAGGTCACCAGTGATACAAGTCAGTATTTGATGTCCATCCATGTCAGAGGTCAACGGGAGATGATGTGGAAACCGGTGTCTAGGGGCAACAGTTAACGCTGTTACCTTCAAGACGGTTTCGCTTTTACTAGGAT
>NC_092163.1:9095455-9115455 GCF_045791955.1 Oncorhynchus clarkii lewisi
TTTGGTATTAACACTGAATGGTTAGAGTCAGGTAAAGGTTTGGTATTAACACTGAATGGTTAGAGTAAGGTAAAGGTTTGGTATTAACACTGAATGGTTAGAGTAAGGTAAAGGTTTGGTATTAACACTGAATGGTTAGAGTCAGGTAAAGGTTTGGTATTAACACTGAATGGTTAGAGTCAGGTAAAGGTTTGGTATGAACACTGAATGGTTAGAGTAAGGTAAAGGTTTGGTATGAACACTGAATGGTTAGAGTAAGGTAAAGGTTTGGTATTAACACTGAATGGTTAGAGTCAGGTAAAGGTTTGGTATGAACACTGAATGGTTAGAGTCAGGTAAAGGTTTGGTATTAACACTGAATGGTTAGAGTAAGGTAAAGGTTTGGTATTAACACTGAATGGTTAGAGTAAGGTAAAGGTTTGGTATTAACACTGAATGGTTAGAGTAAGGTAAAGGTTTGGTATTAACACTGAATGGTTAGAGTAAGGTAAAGGTTTGGTATGAACACTGAATGGTTAGAGTAAGGTAAAGGTTTGGTATGAACACTGAATGGTTAGAGTAAGGTGAAGGTTTGGTATGAACACTGAATGGTTAGAGTAAGGTGAAGGTTTGGTATTAACACTGAATGGTTAGAGTAAGGTAAAGGTTTGGTATTAACACTGAATGGTTAGAGTAAGGTAAAGGTTTGGTATTAACACTGAATGGTTAGAGTAAGGTGAAGGTTTGGTATTAACACTGAATGGTTAGAGTAAGGTAAAGGTTTGGTATGAACACTGAATGGTTAGAGTAAGGTAAAGGTTTGGTATGAACACTGAATGGTTAGAGTAAGGTAAAGGTTTGGTATGAACACTGAATGGTTAGAGTCAGGTAAAGGTTTGGTATGAACACTGAATGGTTAGAGTAAGGTAAAGGTTTGGTATTAACACTGAATGGTTAGAGTAAGGTGAAGGTTTGGTATTAACACTGAATGGTTAGAGTAAGGTAAAGGTTTGGGAAAGGCTCAAAACAAAAATATCACAAACAACTTTCTGTCTCTGGATTTGCACATGCAACCTTTGCTCCGCCCATCCTCCTTCCCCGTCCAACCTTTGCTCCGCCCATCCTCCTTCCCCGTCCAACCTTTGCTCCGCCCATCCTCCTTCCCCGTCCAACCTTTGCTCCGCCCATCCTCCTTCCCCGTCCAACCTTTGCTCCGCCCATCCTCCTTCCCCGTCCAACCTTTGCTCCGCCCATCCTCCTTCCCCGTCCAACCTTTGCTCCGCCCATCCTCCTTCCCCGTCCAACCTTTGCTCCGCCCATCCTCCTTCCCCGTCCAACCTTTGCTCCGCCCATCCTCCTTCCCCGTCCAACCTTTGCTCCGCCCATCCTCCTTCCCCGTCCAACCTTTGCTCCGCCCATCCTCCTTCCCCGTCCAACCTTTGCTCCGCCCATCCTCCTTCCCCGTCCAACCTTTGCTCCGCCCATCCTCCTTCCCCGTCCAACCTTTGCTCCGCCCATCCTCCTTCCCCGTCCAACCTTTGCTCCGCCCATCCTCCTTCCCCGTCCAACCTTTGCTCCGCCCATCCTCCTTCCCCGTCCAACCTTTGCTCCGCCCATCCTCCTTCCCCGTCCAACCTTTGCTCCGCCCATCCTCCTTCCCTGTCCAACCTTTGCTCCGCCCATCCTCCTTCCCCGCCCATCCTCCTTCCCCGTCCAACCTTTGCTCCGCCCATCCTCCTTCCCCGTCCAACCTTTGCTCCGCCCATCCTCCTTCCCCGTCCAACCTTTGCTCCGCCCATCCTCCTTCCCCGTCCAACCTTTGCTCCGCCCATCCTCCTTCCCCGTCCAACCTTTGCTCCGCCCATCCTCCTTCCCCGTCCAACCTTTGCTCCGCCCATCCTCCTTCCCCGTCCAACCTTTGCTCCGCCCATCCTCCTTCCCCGTCCAACCTTTGCTCCGCCCATCCTCCTTCCCCGTCCAACCTTTGCTCCGCCCATCCTCCTTCCCCGTCCAACCTTTGCTCCGCCCATCCTCCTTCCCCGTCCAACCTTTGCTCCGCCCATCCTCCTTCCCCGTCCAACCTTTGCTCCGCCCATCCTCCTTCCCCGTCCAACCTTTGCTCCGCCCATCCTCCTTCCCTGTCCAACCTTTGCTCCGCCCATCCTCCTTCCCCGCCCATCCTCCTTCCCCGTCCAACCTTTGCTCCGCCCATCCTCCTTCCCCGTCCAACCTTTGCTCCGCCCATCCTCCTTCCCCGTCCAACCTTTGCTCCGCCCATCCTCCTTCCCCGTCCATCCTTCTTCCCCGTCCAACCTTTGCTCCGCCCATCCTCCTTCCCCGTCCAACCTTTGCTCCGCCCATCCTCCTTCCCCATCCAACCTTTGCTCCGCCCATCCTCCTTCCCCGTCCAACCTTTGCTCCGCCCATCCGCCTTCCCCGTCTAACCTTTGCTCCGCCCATCCGCCTTCCCCGTCCAACCTTTGCTCCGCCCATCCGCCTTCCCCGTCCACAACACCCCAGCAAAATACAAAACCTACTTGAAAGTAACAGCGCTCATCGTTGCCCCTAGTGACCGGTTTCCAACGTCGTCTCCCGACGTCCTTAGACACGGAGGAACGTCGATGACCGACTTGTATCACAGGTGACCTGCCTGCTGTCACACACCTCCTCTGGTTTAGGTACATGTATCACAGGTGACCTGCCTGCTGTCCCACACCTCCTCTGGTTTAGGTACATGTATCACAGGTGACCTGCCTGCTGTCACACACCTCCTCTGGCTTAGGTACATGTATCACAGGTGACCTGCCTGCTGTCACACACCTCCTCTGGCTTAGGTACATGTATCACAGGTGACCTGCCTGCTGTCCCACACCTCCTCTGGTTTAGGTACATGTATCACAGGTGACCTGCCTGCTGTCCCACACCTCCTCTGGCTTAGGTACATGTATCACAGGTGACCTGCCTGCTGTCCCACACCTCCTCTGGTTTAGGTACATGTATCACAGGTGACCTGCCTGCTGTCACACACCTCCTCTGGCTTAGGTACATGTATCACAGGTGACCTGCCTGCTGTCCCACACCTCCTCTGGCTTAGGTGCATGTATCACAGGTGACCTGCCTGCTGTCCCACACCTCCTCTGGCTTAGGTACATGTATCACAGGTGACCTGCCTGCTGTCCCACACCTCCTCTGGCTTAGGTACATGTATCACAGGTGACCTGCCTGCTGTCACACACCTCCTCTGTCTTAGGTACATGAATCACAGGTGACCTGCCTGCTTTCACACGCCTCCTCTGGCTTAGGTACATGAATCACAGGTGACCTGCCTGCTGTCACACACCTCTTCTGGCTTAGGTACATGTATCACAGGTGACCTGCCTGCTGTCACACGCCTCCTCTGGCTTAGGTACATGTATCACAGGTGACCTGCCTGCTGTCACACGCCTCCTCTGGCTTAGGTACATGTATCACAGGTGACCTGCCTGCTGTCACACACCTCCTCTGGCTTAGGTACATGTATCACAGGTGACCTGCCTGCTGTCACACACCTCCTCTGGCTTAGGTACATTTATCACAGGTGACCTGCCTGCTGTCACACGCCTCCTCTGGCTTAGGTACATGTATCACAGGTGACCTTCCTTCTGTCACACACCTCCTCTGGCTTAGGTACATGTATCACAGGTGACCTGCCTGCTGTCACACGCCTCCTCTGGCTTAGGTACATGTATCACAGGTGACCTGCCTGCTGTCACACGCCTCCTCTGGCTTAGGTACATGAATCACAGGTGACCTGCCTGCTGTCACACACCTCCTCTGGCTTAGGTACATGTATCACAGATGACCTGCCTGCTGTCACACACCTCCTCTGGCTTAGGTACATGTATCACAGGTGACCTGCCTGCTGTCACACACCTCCTCTGGCTTAGGTACATGTATCACAGATGACCTGCCTGCTGTCACACACCTCCTCTGGCTTAGGTACATGTATCACAGGTGACCTGCCTGCTGTCACACACCTCCTCTGGCTTAGGTACATGTATCACAGGTGACCTGCCTGCTGTCACACACCTCCTCTGGCTTAGGTACATGTATCACAGGTGACCTGCCTGCTGTCCCACACCTCCTCTGGCTTAGGTACATGTATCACAGGTGACCTGCCTGCTGTCACACACCTCCTCTGGCTTAGGTACAGGTATCACAGGTGACCTGCCTGCTGTCACACACCTCCTCTGGCTTAGGTACATGAATCACAGGTGACCTGCCTGCTGTCACACGCCTCCTCTGGCTTAGGTACATGAATCACAGGTGACCTGCCTGCTGTCACACACCTCCTCTGGCTTAGGTACATGTATCACAGGTGACCTGCCTGCTGTCACACGCCTCCTCTGGCTGGAGGAGTGTGTGTGTGTGTGTCTCTGTGTGTGTGTGTGTGTGTGTGTGTGTGTGTGTGTGTGTGTGTGTGTGTGTGTGTGTGTGTGTGTGTGTGTGTGTGTGTGTGTGTGTGTGTGTGTGTGTGTGTGTGTGTGTGTGTGTGTGTGTGTGTGTGTGTGTGTGTGTGCATGCTACATAACTTAACTCATGCTGGAATCGTAAATCAATATTCAATGTAAAAATCTACTGGATTATTCTGCAGTATGGAGGCAATGTGAAACACACCCAAAAGGATTGTCTGGCTGCCCCCATAGTAGAATCATTTATGGTTCCAGCCTATGTGGAATGTGTTCTACATGGAACCCAAAATGGTTCTACCTCAAACCTTATAGAGTTACTCAAAGGTTTCACCTATGGGTACAGTACTCTCACACAAACTCTCGCTTTTGCGTGACACACACACACACACACGAGTACATACACGCTGTCGTTGGCTTAAACACACACACACGAATACATACATGCTGTCGTTGGCTTAAACACACACACATGATTATATACACGCTGTCTTGGGTTAAATACACACACACACACTAATACCAACACACTGTCATTGGCTTAAATACACACACACACACACACACTAATACCAACACACTGTCATTGGCTTAAATACACACACACACACACACACTAATACCAACACACTGTCATTGGCTTAAATACACACACACACACACACTAATACCAACACACTGTCATTGGCTTAAATACACACACACACACACACACATCCTGTGATATGTGTGTGTGTGTACCACAGAGTTGTTTATGAAACAGACAACTGCATACCAGAGTGAAGTGGACCAGCTAAAACCTCACACGGAGATGAGGGTATAGGGACTGGAATCGCTCTCTCTTTCTCCATATCTCTCTCTTTCTCTCTCCCTCTCTATTTCTTTCTTTCTCTATCTCTCCGAACACCATGGATCTCTTTCTCTCTCTCTCTTTTCTCTTTTCTCTCTCTGCTGTTCTTATACCTTTCCTGTCATACATTTCTCCCTCTTCCAAAGAGAGACAGAGAGACAGGGGGAGGGAGAGAGAGAGAAAGGATGAGAGAGAGGATGAGAGGAGTGGATGATGGAGAGAAATTATGAAAGGAAAGAAAAGAGAGAGTGGTAGAGAATGGGAAGGCGAGAGGGGAAGGGGTTAGGCTTCTGTACTGCTGATGTGACACAATGCAGGGTGTGTGTGTCTGTTTCTGTGTGTGTGCGCATGTGTCATTGTTAGCTCAAGCAGTCCCCCCTCCTCCTTATCTCGGTGCATTTGCATAGTTAGTCACCGGAGCTAAACACAGAGCCGAGGGAGGCTTGTTCTTGGAGAGATAGTAGACGGGCCGCCCGGTGGAAACGGGAGTGGACCCGCGGGACTCACGGCATGTCATTGTGATGGCTCATTTACATGAGTTGTTTATTTCGGTCTTTCTCAGAACGGAAGCCCGTTGGCCGAAAGTCAGAAGTCGCGCGCAACTTTGTTAGGTTATTACACAGTCTACTGCAACTAGACAATAGGTGACTCGTTAGGTTATTACACAGTCTACTGCAACTAGACAATAGGTGACTCGTTAGGTTATTACACAGTCTACTGCAACTAGACAATAGGTGACTCGTTAGGTTATTACACAGTCTACTGCAACTAGACAATAGGTGACTCGTTAGGTTATTACACAGTCTACTGCAACTAGACAATAGGTGACTCGTTAGGTTATTACGCAGTCTACTGCAACTAGACAATAGGTGACTCGTTAGGTTATTACGCAGTCTACTGCAACTAGACAATAGGTGACTCGTTAGGTTATTACGCAGTCTACTGCAACTAGACAATAGGTGACTCGTTAGGTTATTACGCAGTCTACTGCAACTAGACAATAGGTGACTCGTTAGGTTATTACGCAGTCTACTGCAACTAGACAATAGGTGACTCGTTAGGTTATTACACAGTCTACTGCAACTAGACAATAGGTGACTCGTTAGGTTATTACGCAGTCTACTGCAACTAGACAATAGGTGACTCGTTAGGTTATTACACAGTCTACTGCAACTAGACAATAGGTGACTCGTTAGGTTATTACGCAGTCTACTGCAACTAGACAATAGGTGACTCGTTAGGTTATTACGCAGTCTACTGCAACTAGACAATAGGTGACTCGTTAGGTTATTACGCAGTCTACTGCAACTAGACAATAGGTGACTCGTTAGGTTATTACACAGTCTACTGCAACTAGACAATAGGTGACTCGTTAGGTTATTACACAGTCTACTGCAACTAGACAATAGGTGACTCGTTAGGTTATTACGCAGTCTACTGCAACTAGACAATAGGTGACTCGTTAGGTTATTACACAGTCTACTGCAACTAGACAATAGGTGACTCGTTAGGTTATTACACAGTCTACTGCAACTAGACAATAGGTGACTCGTTAGGTTATTACACAGTCTACTGCAACTAGACAATAGGTGACTCGTTAGGTTATTACACAGTCTACTGCAACTAGACAATAGGTGACTCGTTAGGTTATTACACAGTCTACTGCAACTAGACAATAGGTGACGTTCTCTCAGATATATGTAGCATGTTGCTGGATAGAAGTGACAGAAAAGCGATGAATCTAACGGCTCTTTTGAAAGATTTCAGTTTGTCTTTCAAAGAAAAAACTCCACCCCAAAAACGATACTTTGGTATTTGTTTCATTAGTCGTTGTTGATATAGCCCCAACATATGTTGCTTGTCAACAATCAAGTTTTCAAGATATATAACTTTCAAAATATAGAAATACAGCCAGTATGATGCATTTTGGTTTTTGTAGTTTTTAGGTTTTCCTTGAAGGGTCAAATATTCACTTAATAGTTTGACTGTTTCCAAGTTGTCCATAATAAGGCTTTATATGATTAGAAGACTATAGTTATTAGAAGACCGTGCCAGAACTCAAAAAGCATACGACGAAGAGAGAGAGAGAGAGAGAGAGAGAGGACGAGAGAGAGAGAGACAGAGAGGGAGAGTTAAATCGGTGTGCAAGATAATGGGGATGAGGGGAACCCCGAAGCCACACACACACACACACATATACACACACACACACACACACACACACACACACACACACACACACACTTATATAAGAATGGACAGGGGATAGCCATACAGTGCAGATCACTAAAATCCGGTCTGGAATACACGAGGACTCCGGTTCTCATTTTATGCATTTTAGGATCATGATTCAACCTAAGAAGTCTAAATTGTAGTATTATAACCATGGAAACGCACATTAACATTACGCTAACCAGTTTAATCCAGAAAAGGCAACCAATGTGCGTAAAGTTGCCTATGGAGAAACGGGCGGTGTGTAGGCTATACGCTCTGAATGTTCTGGCTACAGTATAGGCTTCAGTATAGGCTACAGAATTGGCTACAGTATAGGCTACAGTATAGGCTACAGTATAGGCTATAGAATTGGCTACAGTATAGGCTACAGTATAAACACAACAGATACCAACAATAGATCAACAGTATTCCTTACTCAACTTCAAAACATCAGCTCTCACTCTCCGGTCACACAAACTCACCCAGTCAGATAGCGAGTACTGGGTAATTGAGAGCCGAAGCGGGGCTTGAACCAGCGAGTCAGTGCCCCTAGAAAACGTCCCCTAGTCATAGCCTGGAGGGTGAATGAATGTAAAGCACTTTACCTTGACTGCATATTATGAGTTACTGTCGCGTCCCCTGTCACCCCCACGCCGGCGCTCATCCTACAGCCACAGCCACGGACGCAGGTAACATCCACATTACATTAAGTAAAAACAACCGACACACATATCCCCAACCAAGTCCAACAGTCAAAAAGGAAAGTCTAAAAAATTAAAGAACGTTAATTTGGATATATTTCGTCCAGGGAGTTCGGTGACTTGTGACTAAAAGAGAGAGTCAATAACTCATTGTAAAGGTTTGTTCGTGATCAAGGTCCGTTAAATGTTTTTAAAAAAAAATCTTGTCCCAGGAGCGAGACGCACGGAGTTGTACGCGTCGGACGGTTTCCGGTGCTGAAATGAGAAGGGCGAACTGCGCTCGGCGCGGAAAAGAAGAGTCTGTTTTTTTCTGCTCTAGGGTGACGTCGGCAGGTACGCTCCGCGCGGCCTTTGAGGAGCTTCCGAGTGTCCTATAAATTAATAATTTAGTATAGACATGAAATCAAATGACAGTATAAATAAAGTATTGGGTAACTGTGAGGATATATGATATGGGGAGTTGAAGCAGAAAGGGGGAGATACACCCAAACCGTTCAAGATTAACGTTGACATTGGACTTGTGTGCTGAAGAAGTTGGGAAATGCCTTTAAACATGCCAATAGATGCTACAGTGTCTGATTTTGTAATCCAATGACTCTGGGTCAGAAGGCTGCGTGTTCAATCCCGTTTGTTGACACAATTTTATTTTATTTTGGGGTTTAACCCTTTGCCAAACCTTAGAATAAGTGCCTAAACGTAATGTTGTAACTCAATCTTAAACATTAACCATTCAGAATGAGTGTCTTAACGTAACCCTTCACTTCTAAACTTGACGGTTGGAGAAATGGAACGACACAGAGCAGCAGGATAATCAAAAAACGCTTCGAAATTTGACATTTTGGAGTTCGTGGATGAACGTCTAATTGTTGAGCCCGCAGGTGAAGAATCCGGATGTGGAGGTCCTGGGCTGGCGTGGTTACACGTGGTCTGCGGTAGTGAAGCCGGATGTGGAGGTCCTGGGCTGGCGTGGTTATACTGGTCTGCGGTAGTGAAGCCGGATGTGGAGGGCCTGGGCAGGTCTGGTTACACTGGTCTGTGGTAGTGAATCCGGATGTGGAGGTCCTGGGCTGGCGTGGTTACACGTGGTCTGCGGTAGTGAAGCCGGTTGGACGGCTGTCAAAGAGGCTGCTTCCCTATGTACATAGACATGGAACACTGGTCACTTAACAGTGTTTACATATTGTTTTACCCATTTCATAAGTACAGCATATTCTAGTCAAGTACATCTTATTCAACTATTGCTGTACATATACTATTCTATCCATGTATTCTTCAGATATACTATATATTCTATCCATGTATTCTACAGATAAACTATATATTCTATCCATGTATTCTTCAGATATACTATATATTCTATCCGTGTATTCTTCAGATATACTATATATTCTATCCATGTATTCTACAGATATACTATATATTCTATCCGTGTATTCTTCAGATATTCTATATATTCTATCCATGTATTCTTCAGATATACTATATATTCTATCCATGTATTCTTCAGATATACTATATATTCTATCCATGTATTCTTCAGATATACTATATATTCTATCCATGTATTCTTCAGATATACTATATATTCTATCCATGTATTCTTCAGATATACTATATATTCTATCCGTGTATTCTTCAGATATACTATATATTCTATCCGTGTATTCTTCAGATATACTATATATTCTATCCGTGTATTCTTCAGATATACTATATATTCTATCCGTGTATTCTTCAGATATACTATATATTCTATCCATGTATTCTTCAGATATACTATATATTCTATCCATCTATTCTTCAGATATACTATATATTCTATCCATGTATTCTTCAGATATACTATATATTCTATCCATGTATTCTTCAGATATACTATATTCTATCCATGTATTCTTCAGATATGCTATATATTCTATCCATGTATTCTTCAGATATACTATATATTCTATCCATCTATTCTTCAGATATTCTATATATTCTATCCATGTATTCTTCAGATATACTATATATTCTATCCATGTATTCTTCAGATATACTATATATTCTATCCATGCATTCTTCAGAGATACTATATATTCTATCCATGTATTCTTCAGATATACTATATATTCTATCCATGTATTCTTCAGATATACTATATATTCTATCCATGCATTCTTCAGAGATACTATATATTCTATCCATGTATTCTTCAGATATACTATATGTTCTATCCATGTATTCCACAGATATACTAAATATTCTACCCAAATATTTTTCACGTTCCCAAATAATAATTAAACACCCAATATACACACCCTATACACACACCCTATATACACACCTTATACACACACCCTATACACACACCCTATACACACACCCACAATACACACACCCACAATACACACAACGCCCCTCTCGTCACTTATCTGATTGTGGATGTTCTTTTTGATAAATGTCATTCCATATTCAGGTGACCTTTGACACTGAGCTGTCATGTCATCTGTCATGTCAGGCTTACTGGTCTCAGACAGCATATTGTGCTGTTACATGTTACAGACGGCCTGGGAGGCTGCATACTGAACCCTTTATCAGAGTCCCAAAACGTGTACGTGTTCAGCAGTGTTCTAGAATATGGTATCGTTGGCTTTCAGACTTCTGTATTCTCAGCGTGGCTCAAGGCAGTGTTCTAGAATATAGTACCGTTGGCTTTCAGACTTCTGTATTCTCAGCGTGGCTCAAGGCAGTGTTCTAGAATATAGTACCGTTGGCTTTCAGACTTCTGTATTCTCAGCGTGGCTCAAGGCAGTGTTCTAGAATATAGTACCGTTGGCTTTCAGACTTCTGTATTCTCAGCGTGGCTCAAGGCAGTGTTCTAGAATATAGTACTGTTGGCTTTCAGACTTCTGTATTCTCAGCATGGCTCAAGGCAGTGTTCTAGAATATAGTACAGTTGGCTTTCAGACTTCTGTATTCTCAGCGTGGCTCAAGGCAGTGTTCTAGAATATAGTACCTTTGGCTTTCAGACTTCTGTATTCTCAGCGTGGCTCAAGGCAGTGTTCTAGAATATAGTACCGTTGGCTTTCAGACTTCTGTATTCTCAGCGTGGCTCAAGGCAGTGTTCTAGAATATAGTACCGTTGGCTTTCAGACTTCTGTATTCTCAGCGTGGCTCAAGGCAGTGTTCTAGAATATAGTACTGTTGGCTTTCAGACTTCTGTATTCTCAGCGTGGCTCAAGGCAGTGTTCTAGAATATAGTACCGTTGGCTTTCAGACTTCTGTATTCTCAGCGTGGCTCAAGGCAGTGTTCTAGAATATAGTACAGTTGGCTTTCAGACTTCTGTATTCTCAGCGTGGCTCAAGGCAGTGTTCTAGAATATAGTACAGTTGGCTTTCAGACTTCTGTATTCTCAGCGTGGCTCAAGGCAGTGTTCTAGAATATAGTACAGTTGGCTTTCAGACTTCTGTATTCTCAGCGTGGCTCAAGGCAGTGTTCTAGAATATAGTACTGTTGGCTTTCAGACTTCTGTATTCTCAGCGTGGCTCAAGGCAGTGTTCTAGAATATAGTACCGTTGGCTTTCAGACTTCTGTATTCTCAGCGTGGCTCAAGGCAGTGTTCTAGAATATAGTACCGTTGGCTTTCAGACTTCTGTATTCTCAGCGTGGCTCAAGGCAGTGTTCTAGAATATAGTACCGTTGGCTTTCAGACTTCTGTATTCTCAGCGTGGCTCAAGGCAGTGTTCTAGAATATAGTACTGTTGGCTTTCAGACTTCTGTATTCTCAGCGTGGCTCAAGGCAGTGTTCTAGAATATAGTACTGTTGGCTTTCAGACGTCTGTATTCTCAGCGTGGCTCAAGGCAGTGTTCTAGAATATAGTACTGTTGGCTTTCAGACTTCTGTATTCTCAGCGTGGCTCAAGGCAGAGTTCTAGAATATAGTACTGTCGGCTTTCAGACGTCTGTATTCTCAGCGTGGCTCAAGGCAGTGTTCTAGAATATAGTACTGTTGGCTTTCAGACTTCTGTATTCTCAGCGTGGCTCAAGGCAGTGTTCTAGAATATAGTACAGTTTGCTTTCAGACTTCTGTATTCTCAGTGTGGCTCAAGGCAGTGTTCTAGAATATAGTACTGTTGGCTTTCAGACGTCTGTATTCTCAGCGTGGCTCAAGGCAGTGTTCTAGAATATAGTACTGTTGGCTTTCAGACGTCTGTATTCTCAGCGTGGCTCAAGGCAGTGTTCTAGAATATAGTACCGTTGGCTTTCAGACTTCTGTATTCTCAGCGTGGCTCAAGGCAGTGTTCTAGAATATAGTACCATTGGCTTTCAGACTTCTGTATTCTCAGCGTGGCTCAAGGCAGTGTTCTAGAATATAGTACAGTTGGCTTTCAGACTTCTGTATTCTCAGCGTGGCTCAAGGCAGTGTTCTAGAATATAGTACTGTTGGCTTTCAGACTTCTGTATTCTCAGCGTGGCTCAAGGCAGTGTTCTAGAATATAGTACTGTTGGCTTTCAGACTTCTGTATTCTCAGCGTGGCTCAAGGCAGTGTTCTAGAATATAGTACTGTTGGCTTTCAGACTTCTGTATTCTCAGCGTGGCTCAAGGCAGTGTTCTAGAATATAGTACTGTTGGCTTTCAGACTTCTGTATTCTCAGCGTGGCTCAAGGCAGTGTTCTAGAATATAGTACTGTTGGCTTTCAGACTTCTGTATTCTCAGCGTGGCTCAAGGCAGTGTTCTAGAATATAGTACTGTTGGCTTTCAGACTTCTGTATTCTCAGCGTGGCTCAAGGCAGTGTTCTAGAATATAGTACCGTTGGCTTTCAGACTTCTGTATTCTCAGCGTGGCTCAAGGCAGTGTTCTAGAATATAGTACCGTTGGCTTTCAGACTTCTGTATTCTCAGCGTGGCTCAAGGCAGTGTTCTAGAATATAGTACTGTTGGCTTTCAGACTTCTGTATTCTCAGCGTGGCTCAAGGCAGTGTTCTAGAATATAGTACCGTTGGCTTTCAGACTTCTGTATTCTCAGCGTGGCTCAAGGCAGTGTTCTAGAATATAGTACAGTTGGCTTTCAGACTTCTGTATTCTCAGCGTGGCTCAAGGCAGTGTTCTAGAATATAGTACAGTTGGCTTTCAGACTTCTGTATTCTCAGCGTGGCTCAAGGCAGTGTTCTAGAATATAGTACAGTTGGCTTTCAGACTTCTGTATTCTCAGCGTGGCTCAAGGCAGTGTTCTAGAATATAGTACTGTTGGCTTTCAGACTTCTGTATTCTCAGCGTGGCTCAAGGCAGTGTTCTAGAATATAGTACCGTTGGCTTTCAGACTTCTGTATTCTCAGCGTGGCTCAAGGCAGTGTTCTAGAATATAGTACCGTTGGCTTTCAGACTTCTGTATTCTCAGCGTGGCTCAAGGCAGTGTTCTAGAATATAGTACCGTTGGCTTTCAGACTTCTGTATTCTCAGCGTGGCTCAAGGCAGTGTTCTAGAATATAGTACTGTTGGCTTTCAGACTTCTGTATTCTCAGCGTGGCTCAAGGCAGTGTTCTAGAATATAGTACTGTTGGCTTTCAGACGTCTGTATTCTCAGCGTGGCTCAAGGCAGTGTTCTAGAATATAGTACTGTTGGCTTTCAGACTTCTGTATTCTCAGCGTGGCTCAAGGCAGTGTTCTAGAATATAGTACTGTCGGCTTTCAGACGTCTGTATTCTCAGCGTGGCTCAAGGCAGTGTTCTAGAATATAGTACTGTTGGCTTTCAGACTTCTGTATTCTCAGCGTGGCTCAAGGCAGTGTTCTAGAATATAGTACAGTTTGCTTTCAGACTTCTGTATTCTCAGTGTGGCTCAAGGCAGTGTTCTAGAATATAGTACTGTTGGCTTTCAGACGTCTGTATTCTCAGCGTGGCTCAAGGCAGTGTTCTAGAATATAGTACTGTTGGCTTTCAGACGTCTGTATTCTCAGCGTGGCTCAAGGCAGTGTTCTAGAATATAGTACCGTTGGCTTTGGCTTTCAGACTTCTGTATTCTCAGCGTGGCTCAAGGCAGTGTTCTAGAATATAGTACCATTGGCTTTCAGACTTCTGTATTCTCAGCGTGGCTCAAGGCAGTGTTCTAGAATATAGTACAGTTGGCTTTCAGACTTCTGTATTCTCAGCGTGGCTCAAGGCAGTGTTCTAGAATATAGTACTGTTGGCTTTCAGACTTCTGTATTCTCAGCGTGGCTCAAGGCAGTGTTCTAGAATATAGTACTGTTGGCTTTCAGACTTCTGTATTCTCAGCGTGGCTCAAGGCAGTGTTCTAGAATATAGTACTGTTGGCTTTCAGACTTCTGTATTCTCAGCGTGGCTCAAGGCAGTGTTCTAGAATATAGTACTGTTGGCTTTCAGACTTCTGTATTCTCAGCGTGGCTCAAGGCAGTGTTCTAGAATATAGTACTGTTGGCTTTCAGACTTCTGTATTCTCAGCGTGGCTCAAGGCAGTGTTCTAGAATATAGTACTGTTGGCTTTCAGACTTCTGTATTCTCAGCGTGGCTCAAGGCAGTGTTCTAGAATATAGTACTGTTGGCTTTCAGACTTCTGTATTCTCAGCGTGGCTCAAGGCAGTGTTCTAGAATATAGTACCTTTGGCTTTCAGACTTCTGTATTCTCAGCGTGGCTCAAGGCAGTGTTCTAGAATATAGTACCGTTGGCTTTCAGACTTCTGTATTCTCAGCGTGGCTCAAGGCAGTGTTCTAGAATATAGTACCTTTGGCTTTCAGACTTCTGTATTCTCAGCGTGGCTCAAGGCAGTGTTCTAGAATATAGTACTGTTGGCTTTCAGACTTCTGTATTCTCAGCGTGGCTCAAGGCAGTGTTCTAGAATATAGTACTGTTGGCTTTCAGACTTCTGTATTCTCAGCGTGGCTCAAGGCAGTGTTCTAGAATATAGTACCGTTGGCTTTCAGACGTCTGTATTCTCAGCGTGGCTCAAGGCAGTGTTCTAGAATATGGTACTGTTGGCTTTCAGACTTCTGTATTCTCAGCGTGGCTCAAGGCAGTGTTCTAGAATATAGTACCGTTGGCTTTCAGACTTCTGTATTCTCAGCGTGGCTCAAGGCAGTGTTCTAGAATATAGTACCGTTGGCTTTCAGACTTCTGTATTCTCAGCGTGGCTCAAGGCAGTGTTCTAGAATATAGTACCGTTGGCTTTCAGACTTCTGTATTCTCAGCGTGGCTCAAGGCAGTGTTCTAGAATATAGTACCGTTGGCTTTCAGACTTCTGTATTCTCAGCGTGGCTCAAGGCAGTGTTCTAGAATATAGTACTGTTGGCTTTCAGACTTCTTTATTCTCAGCGTGGCTCAAGGCAGTGTTCTAGAATATAGTACTGTTGGCTTTCAGACTTCTGTATTCTCAGCGTGGCTCAAGGCAGTGTTCTAGAATATAGTACCGTTGGCTTTCAGACTTCTGTATTCTCAGCGTGGCTCAAGGCAGTGTTCTAGAATATAGTATCGTTGGCTTTCAGACTTCTGTATTCTCAGCGTGGCTCAAGGCAGTGTTCTAGAATATAGTATCGTTGGCTTTCAGACTTCTGTATTCTCAGCGTGGCTCAAGCAATTTCTCCAACCGTCACCTCATTCAAATGAATAGGAGACACGTACGCAGAGAGATGTTGGTTAGGGACTTTGGGGAGGTGCACGGTTGGGCTGTGTGTCCCCTGTGGATGGTGGCTTTGGACTCTGTTACAGAGAGTCCTGAGAGACCTCATACTAAGAGATCAGACAGGATACTGTTAGAGAGGGTCCTGAGAGGCTGCATACTAACACTAACCAGCAGAGGGAGACAGTGTGAAAGACTGTGTGTCTTCCTATGACCCCCTCTTACTCTTTCTCTTTCTCTTATCCCTCTCTCTCTCCCCTGTTCCCCTCTCTCTCTTTTCCCGGTCTCTTTCTCCACCTCTCTCTCTCTCCCCTTCTCTCCCTCTCCAACGTCTCGCCCTCTCTCTCTCTCTCCCTCTCTCTCCTGTGTACTCTTCTCTCTCCCTCTCTAACAATTCGACCTCTCTCTATCTCCCCCTCTCCAAAGTCTTGCCCTCTCTCTCTCTCTCTCTCTCCCCTTCTCTCCCTCTCCAACGTCTCGCCCTCTCTCTCTCTCCCCTTCTCTCCCCCTCCACTGTCTCGCCCTCTCTCTCTCTCCCCTTCTCTCCCTCTCCAAAGTCTCGCCCTCTCTCTCTCTCTCTCTCCCTCTCTCTCTTGTGTACTCTTCTCTCTCCCTCTCTCTCCCGTGTATCTCCTCTCCCTTCTCTCCCTCTCCAAAGTCTCGCCCCCTCTCTCTCTCTCTCCCTCTCTCTCTTGTGTACTCTTCGCTCTCCCTCTCTCTCCCGTGTATCTCCTCTCCCTTCTCTCGCCCCCATTTCTCCATCCTCTTTCTCTTCATTTCTCCCCATCCCCTCTGTTCCCTCTCTCACCTCTCTGTTCCCTCAGTGTCACTCTTGTGTTCCATCTCACTCCTCTGTTTCCTCTCTCTCTCTCTCCTTATCCACATTGGTCTCCAGTCTATAACCCTAACACACACACACACACACACACACACACACAGAGAGAGAGAGAGATATCATTTTAAACCGATAACGCACATGGTGGTGAGCTGAGAGAGATCACCTCCTCTGTATTAGGGACAAACAGAGAAGGAAACAGCCAGTCACCATTAAGAAGATACACACACACACACACACACACACACACACACACACACACACACACACACACACACACACACACACACACACACACACACACACACACAGAGAGAAGGAAACAGCCAGTCACCATTAAGAAGATACACAGACACACACACACACACACAGAGAGAGAGATGGAAACAGCCAGTCACAAGCTGGTTCATCATATTTAATCATCATATTTAGTTGGTTAATGGTCAGAATCGAGAGTGTTCAGAATGTTATCTAAAGTACCAGAGGGTGAGGCCTTTGTCTGGTCGTGTGTGTGTCTGTGTGTGCGTGTGTGTGTGTGTGCGTGTGTGTGTGGGTGAGTGTGTGTGTGTGTGTGCGTGTGTTTTCATTTAGAAAAGATAGAACCTAAACCTCCATTTGAATCTTATTCCCTGGTAGATTGTTTTACAGTATTCTGCTCTTACCATGTTACCATGTCCTGGTATGGTCAGTCACCCCACTATAACCATGTTACCATGTCCTGGTATGGTCAGTCACCCCACTATAACCATGTTACCATGTCCTTGTATGGTCAGTCACCCCACTATAACCATGTTACCATGTCCTTGTATGGTCAGTCACCCCACTATAACCATGTTACCATGTCCTGGTATGGTCAGTCACCCCACTATAACCATGTTACCATGTCCTGGTATGGTCAGTCACCCCACTATAACCATGTTACCATGTCCTGGTATGGTCAGTCACCCCACTATAACCATGTTACCATGTCCTGGTATGGTCAGTCACCCCACTATAACCATGTTACCATGTCCTGGTATGGTCAGTCATCCCACTATAACCCTGTCCTGGTATGGTCAGTCACCCCACTATAACCCTGTCCTGGTATGGTCTGTCATCCCACTATAACCATGTCCTGGTATGGTCAGTCATCCCACTATAACCCTGTCCTGGTATGGTCAGTCACCCCACTATAACCCTGTCCTGGTATGGTCAGTCATCCCACTATAACCCTGTCCTGGTATGGTAAGTCACCCCACTATAACCCTGTCCTGGTATGGTCAGTCATCCCCTGTCCTGGTATGGTCAGTCACCCCACTATAACCCTGTCCTGGTATGGTAAGTCATCCCACTATAACCATGTCCTGGTATGGCCTGTCATCCCACTATAACCATGTCCTGGTATGGTCAGTCATCCCACTATAACCATGTCCTGGTATGGTCAGTCATCCCACTATAACCATGTTACCATGTCCTGGTATGGTCAGTCATCCCACTATAACCCTGTCCTGGTATGGTCAGTCACCCCACTATAACCCTGTCCTGTTATGGTCTGTCATCCCACTATAACCCTGTCCTGGTATGGTCAGTCACCCCACTATAACCCTGTCCTGGTATGGTCAGTCATCCCACTATAACCCTGTCCTGGTATGGTCAGTCACCCCACTATAACCCTGTCCTGGTATGGTCAGTCACCCCACTATAACCCTGTCCTGGTATGGTCAGTCATCCCACTATAACCCTGTCCTGGTATGGTCAGTCACCCCACTATAACCCTGTCCTGGTATGGTCAGTCATCCCACTATAACCCTGTCCTGGTATGGTCAGTCATCCCACTATAACCCTGTCCTGGTATGGTCAGTCACCCCACTATAACCCTGTCCTGGTATGGTCAGTCATCCCACTATAACCCTGTCCTGGTATGGTCAGTCACCCCACTATAACCCTGTCCTGGTATGGTCAGTCACCCCACTATAACCCTGTCCTGGTATGGTCAGTCATCCCACTATAACCCTGTCCTGGTATGGTCAGTCATCCCACTATAACCCTGTCCTGGTATGGTCAGTCACCCCACTATAACCCTGTCCTGGTATGGTCAGTCACCCCACTATAACCCTGTCCTGGTATGGTCAGTCACCCCACTATAACCCTGTCCTGGTATGGTCAGTCACCCCACTATAACCCTGTCCTGGTATGGTCAGTCACCCCACTATAACCCTGTCCTGGTATGGTCAGTCACCCCACTATAACCCTGTCCTGGTATGGTCAGTCACCCCACTATAACCCTGTCCTGGTATGGTCAGTCATCCCACTATAACCCTGTCCTGGTATGGTCAGTCATCCCACTATAACCCTGTCCTGGTATGGTCAGTCACCCCACTATAACCCTGTCCTGGTATGGTCAGTCACCCCACTATAACCCTGTCCTGGTATGGTCAGTCATCCCACTATAACCCTGTCCTGGTATGGTCTGTCATCCCACTATAACAATTTTACCATGTCTGTTTCTCTCTTCTTCTTTTTTTCTCTCTCTCTCACTTTCTCTCCCTTCCTCTCAATTTCTTTCTCTCTCTCCCTACCACGTTGTTTCTCTCTCTCTCTCTCTCTCCCTCTCTCTCTCTCTTTCTTTGTTTTTCAAATTCTTTGTGGATCTGTGTAATCTGAGGGAAATAGGTGTCTCTAATATGGTCATACATTTGGCAGGAGTTTAGGAAGTGCAGCTCAGTTTCCACCTCATTTTGTGGGCAGTGAGCACATATCCTGTCTTCTCTTGAGAGCCATGTCTGCCTACGGCGGCCTTTCTCAATAGCAAGGCTATGCTCACTGAGTCTGTACATAGTCAAAGCTTTCCTTAAGTTTGGGTCAGTCACAGTGGTCAGGTATTCTGCCACTGTGTACTCTCTGTTTAGGGTCAAATAGCATTCTGGTTTGCTCTGTTTTTTTGTTAATTCTTTCCAGTGTGTGAAGTAATTATCTCTGTAGGTGATGGCTTTGTTATGGAAGGTTTGGGAATCACTTCTTTTTTAGCTGGTTGTGGAATTGAACGGTTCTTTTCTGGTTTTTGATCATTAGCGGGGATCGGCCTAATTCTGCTCCTCGTGCATTATTTGGTGTTTAACGTTGTACGTGGAAGATATTTTAGCAGAATGCAGAGTCTCAATTTGGTGTTTGTCCCATTTTGTGAATTCTTGGTAGGTGAGCGGACCCCAGACCTCACAACCATAAAGGGCAATGGGCTCTATAACTGATTTGCTGATGTTTAGGCCAAGGTATGTATAGTTTTTTTGTGTGCTCTAGGGCAATGGTGTCTAGATGGAATTTGTATTTGTGGTCCTGGTGACTGGACCTTTTGTGGAACACCATTATTTTGGTCTTGCTG
>NC_092163.1:9122955-9140455 GCF_045791955.1 Oncorhynchus clarkii lewisi
TTTCCTGTCTCTCTCTGCCAGTGTATTTATCTGTGTGTTTCCTGTCTCTCTGTGCCAGTGTATTTATCCCTGTGTTTCCTGTCTCTCTCTGCCAGTGTATTTATCCCTGTGTTTCCTGTCTCTCTGTGCCAGTGTATTTATCCCTGTGTTTCCTGTCTCTCTCTGCCAGTGTATTTATCCCTGTGTTTCCTGTCTCTATGTGCCAGTGTATTTATCCCTGTGTTTCCTGTCTCTCTGGGCCAGTGTATTTATCCTTGTGTTTCCTGTCTCTCTGGGCCAGTGTATTTATCCCTGTGTTTCCTGTCTCTCTGGGCCAGTGTATTTATCCCTGTGTTTCCTGTCTCTCTGTGCCAGTGTATTTATCCCTGTGTTTCCTGTCTCTCTCTGCCAGTGTATTTATCCCTGTGTTTCCTGTCTCTCTCTGCCAGTGTATTTATCCCTGTGTTTCCTGTCTCTCTGTGCCAGTATATTCATCCCTGTGTTTCCTGTCTCTCTGTCCACAACCATTCTCTTGCCTACCCCTTTTGGATTTTTAATAAAAATCATCCATGTTGCCCAGCAACAGCCCCAAAACATCACTGCTCTAGAGGAGATCTGCATGGAGGAATGGGCCAAAATACCAGCAACAGTGTGTGAAAACCTTGTGAAGACTTACAGACAACGTTTGACCTCTGTCATTGCCAACAAAGGGTATATAACAAAGTATTGAGATAAACTTTTGTTATTGACCAAATACTTATTTTCCACCATAATTTGCAAATAAATTCATTAAAAATCCTACAATGTGATTTACTGGATTTTTTTAATTCTCATTTTGTCTGTCATAGTTGAAGTGTAGTCGTCTAGTTAACATCGTTCTATTATATATACCTCAGTGCTTAATGTCCAAAAGTGGAAGTCACATCATAGGATCTCTTTCCATTTCCCCTGAAAACTGGAACATCTGGTTGTTGGGGACTCGGCAGAGGCTTGTCCAGAGCGATTTACAGTTCAACCACATGTCCTAGTAAGTACATTTTAGAAAGACAAGTGCAAGTATAAGTGCAAAGAAGGCAAGGATGTTTGTTGTTTTTGGTAGGGGGAGGGGTGCTGTGGGATTAATCAGGTGAGGTGAGGAGAGAGATAATTTAAAAAAAATTTTCAGTGTTCTTTCGGAAGATGGATTCTGCTGTTCTAGCTTCAGGAGGAAGCTGGTTCCACCAATGGGGTGACAGGACAGAGAAGACCTCTGCCTGGGTGGGAGACCAGCACTAATTTCCCTCTCTGACAATAAAACAGATATGTTAAAGAGTGTTATACTGTATTGGTCCTTTTTACTAAAGAAATTCCAATTTTGTAGTCTTTGACCAATGGCGCGTTTTAACGAGGATATTTAGTAGTCCTGAAAGTTATTAGGAACAATCTTCTTTTAATTTAATTAGAAATGAGACACAAATTAGCATTTTCCTAAGAGGGTTTTTTATCAAGACGTTTTATGTTTGACACACAGACACACACACACACACAGGCACACACAGACACGCACACACACGCACAGGCACGCACAGACACACACACACGCACAGGCACGCACACACACACAGACACGCACAGACACACACAGACACGCACACACACACAGACACACACGCACACACACACAGGCACACACACACACGCACACACACAGGCAGGCACGTACACACTCAACTTCTCAAGGACTCAGACCGAGTAAACTTATAATGGAATATCTCAGTGACTGTAAAGGGATTGATCGAGATGGGCCGCAGACAAGGGACCTACATTATCACACACACACACACACACACACACACACACACACACACACACACACACACTTCTAGGTAAATTCCCACTAGCTAATTTGAGCTGTAATTTCTAACAGTGGGTTTCCTCCCCTCCTCTCCACTGGATCTCCTCTGACCTTTTCCTGAATAACACTCCTACTGCTTCCTGTTAGGTCTAACCTTTCCTCTCTGTCTGTACTATACTGCCTCCTGTTAGGTCTAACCTTTCCTCTCTGTCTGTCTGTACTATACTGCTTTCCTGTTAGGTCTAACCTTTCCTTTCTGTCTGTACTATACTGCTTCCTGTTAGGTCTAACCTTTCCTTTCTGTCTGTACTATACTGCTTTCCTGTTAGGTCTAACCTTTCCTTTCTGTCTGTACTATACTGCTTCCTGTTAGGTCTAACCTTTCCTCTCTGTCTGTACTATACTGCTTCCTGTTAGGTCTAACCTTTCCTCTCTGTCTATACTATACTGCCTCCTGTTAGGTCTAACCTTTCCTTTCTGTCTGTCTGTCTGTACTATACTGCTTTCCTGTTAGGTCTAACCTTTCCTCTCTGTCTATACTATACTGCTTCCTGTTAGGTCTAACCTTTCCTCTCTGTCTGTCTGTACTATACTGCTTCCTGTTAGGTCTAACCTTTCCTCTCTGTCTGTCTGTACTATACTGCTTCCTGTTAGGTCTAACCTTTCCTCTCTGTCTGTCTGTACTATACTGCTTCCTGTTAGGTCTAACCTTTCCTCTCTGTCTGTCTGTACTATACTGCTTCCTGTTAGGTCTAACCTTTCCTCTCTGTCTGTCTGTACTATACTGCTTCCTGTTAGGTCTAACCTTTCCTTTCACAGACAGACAGACAGACAGAGAGAGAGACAGACAGACAGTCTGTCGTACTGTACTTTACTGCTTACTGCTCTGATGTTGTCCAGAAATGTAACAGTGAAGTGAATTTAGTTGTATATTTCTGTGTATTGTTGTGAACTGTTAGATATTACTGCATTGTTGGAGCTAGGAACACAAGCATTTCTCTACACCTGCAATAACATCTGCTAAATATGTGTATGTGTCCAATAACATTTGATTTGATTGAACTTCAGGAAAATCTGACACGTACGTGCACAGTGTAGGTGTTTCATTGAAAGGGTGACGTGAGGTGGATGAATGGAAGAACGGAGAGATGAAGGATGTTAGGTGTCTCTTTATTGTTGACTCTGACAGCGTAGTGTGTATGTGACCCTGAAGGACGTTAGGTGTCTCTTTATTGTTGACTCTGACAGCGTAGTGTGTATGTGACCCTGAAGGACGTTAGGTGTCTCTTTATTGTTGACTCTGACAGCGTAGAGTGTATGTGACCCTGAAGGACGTTAGGTGTCTCTTTATTGTTGACTCTGACAGCGTAGAGTGTATGTGACCCTGAAGGACGTTAGGTGTCTCTTTATTGTTGACTCTGACAGCGTAGAGTGTATGTGACCCTGAAGGACGTTAGGTGTCTCTTTATTGTTGACTCTGACAGCGTAGAGTGTATGTGACCCTGAACATTGTTTCTGTAGCTAGAAGTACACAGCTCTCAACACTCCCGTTGGTTTTTCCCATTTTCGTCATACGCTGATTGTTGTCTTTATAGAAACTACATTTATTCTAATGTGTTGGCGTCAGAGAGAGAGAGAGAGGAGGAAAGAGAGAGAGAGAAAGGAGGAAAGAGGAGAGAGAGAGAAAGGAGGAAAGAGGAGAGAGAGAGAGAGGAACGAGATAGAGAGGAAGGAGAGAGAGAGAGAGGAAAGAGAGGAGAGAGAGAGAGAGAGAGAGAGAGTGCAATAGAGAAAAAGGAGAGAGGGAGAGAGAGAGAGAGAGAGAGAGGAAAGAGAGGAGAGAGAGAGAGAGTGCAATAGAGAGAAAGGAGAGAGGGAGAGAGATGAGAATAAGAGAGGGAGACGTGACAAAAAGAGAGAGAAAAAAGAGAGAGAACGTGAAAGACAGAAGAAAGAAAGAGAGGTGTTGATTGACACAAGAAGTCAGACCTTGTTATAAGTCAGGCGTTGACAGAAAGCATCCTAAATGGTACCCTCTTCCCCATAGAGAGAACTACTACTAGTGCCCTAAATGGTACCCTCTTCCCCATAGAGAGTACTACTACTAGTGTCCTAAATGATACCCTCTTCCCCATAGAGAAAACTACTACTAGTGCCCTAAATGGTACCCTCTTCCCCATAGAGAGAACTACTACTAGTGCCCTAAATGGTACCCTCTTCCCCATAGAGAGAACTACTACTAGTGTCCTAAATTATACCCTCTTCCCCATAGAGAGAACTACTACTAGTGCCCTAAATGATACCTTCTTCCCCATAGAGAGAACTACTACTAGTGCCCTAAATGGTACCCTCTTCCCCATAGAGAGTACTACTACTAGTGCCCTAAATGGTACCCTCTTCCCAATAGAGATAATTACTACTAGTGCCCTAAATGATACCCTCTTCCCCATAGAGAGAACTACTACTAGTGCCCTAAAGAGGGAACATGGTGTGATTTAGGGTCCTCATAGAGAGAACTACTACTAGTGCCCTAAAGAGGGAACATGGTGTGATTTAGGGTCCTCATAGAGAGTACTACTACTAGTGCCCTAAAGAGGGAACATGGTGTGATTTAGGAGCCACCCATATGTCTCTGATTTAGTGTGGCCTGTAGGGCAGCTGACTTTCACCACAGGTCTAATGAATAGAGTCCCATCAGAGAGGAGTGTGCGTAAGTGTGTAAGTGTGTGTGTAAGTGTGCGTCTCTGTGTGTGTGTGTGTGTGTTTGTTTGTGCGTGTGTGTTTGTGTGTGTGTGTGTGTGTGTGTGTGTGTCTGTGTGTGTGTTTGTTTAATGGCCCACCTCCACACTCTAAAGGTGATTTCTGTGTTTCTCTAAAAGCGGTGGTATGTCAGTTCCTTTCAGCCAGAGGACCATTAGTTGATCCTGCTGAAGGATTCTGAACGGTTTCGTCTCCCTGGTCTTTAGGGGAGACAATACCATCAAGGCACTTAGAGGACGTCACTCAGAAGTCCAGGAGTAAATGTCTGTGATGGTGGCGGCTGCACCAACATCCCAGGTCCAGGAGTAAATGTCTGTGATGGTGACGGCTGCACCAACATCCCAGGTCCAGGAGTAAATGTCTGTGATGGTGGCGGCTGCACCAACATCCCAGGTCCAGGAGTAAATGTCTGTGATGGTGGCGGCTGCACCAACATCCAAGGTCTAGGAGTAAATGTCTGCGATGGTGACGGCTGCACCAACATCCCAGGTCCAGGAGTAAATGTCTGTGATGGTGGCGGCTGCACCAACATCCCAGGTCCAGGAGTAAATGTCTGTGATGGTGACGGCTGCACCAACATCCCAGGTCCAGGAGTAAATGTCTGTGATGGTGACGGCTGCACCGACATCCCAGGTCCAGGAGTAAATGTCTGTGATGGTGATGGCTGCACCGACATCCCAGGTCCAGGAGTAAATGTCTGTGATGGTGACGGCTGCACCAACATCCCAGGTCCAGGAGTAAATGTCTGTGATGGTGACGGCTGCACCAACATCCCATGTCCAGGAGTAAATGTCTGTGATGGTGATGGCTGCACCAACATCCCAGGTCCAGGAGTAAATGTCTGTGATGGTGACGGCTGCACCAACATCCCAGGTCCAGGAGTAAATGTCTGTGATGGTGACGGCTGCACCAACATCCCAGGTCCAGGAGTAAATGTCTGTGATGGTGACGGCTGCACCAACATCCCAGGTCCAGGAGTAAATGTCTGTGATGGTGGCGGCTGCACCAACATCCCAGGTCCAGGAGTAAATGTCTGTGACGGTGGCGGCTGCACCAACATCCCAGGTCCAGGAGTAAATGTCTGTGACGGTGACGGCTGCACCAACATCCCAGGTCCAGGAGTAAATGTCTGTGACGGTGACGGCTGCACCAACATCCCAGGTCCAGGAGTAAATGTCTGTGATGGTGACGGCTGCACCAACATCCCAGGTCCAGGAGTAAATGTCTGTGATGGTGGCGGCTGCACCAACATCCCAGGTCCAGGAGTAAATGTCTGTGATGGTGACGGCTGCACCAACATCCCAGGTCCAGGAGTAAATGTCTGTGATGGTGGCGGCTGCACCAACATCCCAGGTCCAGGAGTAAATGTCTGTGATGGTGGCGGCTGCACCAACATCCCAGGTCCAGGAGTAAATGTCTGTGATGGTGGCGGCTGCACCAACATCCCAGGTCCAGGAGTAAATGTCTGTGACGGTGGCGGCTGCACCAACATCCCAGGTCCAGGAGTAAATGTCTGTGATGGTGGCGGCTGCACCAACATCCCAGGTCCAGGAGTAAATGTCTGTGAGGGTGGCGGCTGCACCAACATCCCAGGTCCAGGAGTAAATGTCTGTGATGGTGACGGCTGCACCAACATCCCAGGTCCAGGAGTAAATGTCTGTGATGGTGACGGCTGCACCAACATCCCAGGTCCAGGAGTAAATGTCTGTGACGGTGGCGGCTGCACCAACATCCCAGGTCCAGGAGTAAATATCTGTGATGGTGGCGGCTGCACCAACATCCCAGGTCCAGGAGTAAATGTCTGTGACGGTGGCGGCTGCACCAACATCCCAGGTCCAGGAGTAAATGTCTGTGACGGTGACGGCTGCACCAACATCCCAGGTCCAGGAGTAAATGTCTGTGATGGTGACGGCTGCACCAACATCCCAGGTCCAGGAGTAAATGTCTGTGATGGTGACGGCTGCACCAACATCCCAGGTCCAGGAGTAAATGTCTGTGATGGTGACGGCTGCACCAACATCCCAGGTCCAGGAGTAAATGTCTGTGATGGTGACGGCTGCACCAACATCCCAGGTCCAGGAGTAAATGTCTGTGATGGTGGCGGCTGCACCAACATCCCAGGTCCAGGAGTAAATGTCTGTGATGGTGACGGCTGCACCAACATCCCAGGTCCAGGAGTAAATGTCTGTGATGGTGGCGGCTGCACCAACATCCCAGGTCCAGGAGTAAATGTCTGTGATGGTGGCGGCTGCACCAACATCCCAGGTCCAGGAGTAAATGTCTGTGATGGTGACGGCTGCACCAACATCCCAGGTCCAGGAGTAAATGTCTGTGATGGTGACGGCTGCACCAACATCCCAGGTCCAGGAGTAAATGTCTGTGATGGTGACGGCTGCACCAACATCCCAGGTCCAGGAGTAAATGTCTGTGATGGTGACGGCTGCACCAACATCCCAGGTCCAGGAGGGAGGAGCAGCGTGTTGCCAGGGTTTTATTACGGCTCAGCACTATGTGTATGTGTCTGTCTGTCTGTGTGTAACTGTGTGTGTTTGTCTGTGTGTGTGTGTGTGTATAACTGTGTCTGTCTGTGTGTGTGTGTGTGTGTGCGTAACTGTGTGTGTGTCTGTAAGTCTGTGTGTCTGTAAGTCTGTGTGTGTGTGTGTTTAACTGTGTGTCTGTGTAACTGTGCGTGTGTGTCTGTCTGTGTGTCTGTAAGTCTGTGTGTGTGTGTCTGTCTGTCTGTGTGTGTGCGTAACTGTGTGTGTCTGTATGTCTGTGTGTGTGTGTGTGTGTGTGTGTAACTGTGTGTGTGCGTCTGTGTGTGTGTCTGTATGTCTGTGTGTGTGTGTGTGTGTGTGTAACTGTGTGTGTGTGTCTGTCTGTGTGTCTGTATGTCTGTGTGTGTGTGTGTGTGTGTAACTGTGTGTGTGTGTCTGTCTGTGTGTCTGTATGTCTGTGTGTGTGTGTGTGTCTGTATGTCTGTGTAACTGTGCGTGTGTGTGTGTGTGTGTGTGTGTGTGTCTGCCTGTATGTCTGTGTGTGTGTGTGTGTAACTGTGTGTGTGTGTGTCTGTCTGTGTGTGTGTGTCTGTCTGTGTGTGTGTGTGTGTGTAACTGTGTGTGTGTGTGTGTGTGTGTGTGTGTGTGTGTGTGTGTAACTGTATGTCTGTCTGTCTGTCTGTCTGTGTGTGTGTGTGTGTGTGTGTGTAACTGTGTGTGTGCGTCTACGTACTCCATCTCTTCAGAACCATATGTCATGCAGATAACCTACACGTGGATCAATTAAACATACAATATGCAAATGACCGTTCATTACCTCATCATTTGTATGCAAATGAAGGCAGCATTCTAACCCACCCTGTAACCCTTTGTTCCAATCAACATCCACATTAAATCTAACATTGTCATTAGTAGAGAGAGGAGGGAAGAAAGCGCTACTAAGGTACACAGCAGTACATTCTGGTAGATAGAAGGGGCTCTTTGGTAAAAGGGGTAAATTGGTCATCAAAAAGAAAGGAGGACCAAGGCACTCTTCATATAATGTATTAAAATGCCTTTATCAGTCTGGCATGTTCAATAGAAACTACGTTTTTAAGAAACCGATGCGTTTGGGCTGCAGGGCCTTCGTCAGGGAGAACAAGAAAAGGAATGTTCTCTTTTGAACAGCTTTTCAATCAGCCCTAATTGGAAGGAGTGGTTACACAATTGATTGGACAACACCTAGTAAGCAATACTATACACATTAAAAGGTGAAATACTGTAGCTATGTTATCGTAAAAATACAACTCCAAACTAGAAGTATCAGAACACTTAGAAAGGTAGTTCTAACCTTAAATATGACTGGGAGAAGTGTCAAGAATAGGAAAGCTACATATTCCACAGTACACTAGAACACAGAAAAACATGAACAACAAGTCTAACTGTCGCTGATGGCAATAGAGTAACATGTTTTAGTAGGATGAGAGGCCTTGTAACAATCCCACCTCTCAGCACCAGAAGACATTGTTAGTCATATAGGCAGAGCATGTTGCTGAGAGGTGTGATTCAGTCTAGTGATGAGAAGAAAAAAAAACAGCTTCTATCTCAAGGCCATCAGACTGTTAAACAGCCACCACTAACATTGAGTGGCTGCTGCCAACATACTGACTCAACTCCAGCCACTTTAATAATGGAAATTGATGGAAATTGATGTAAAAATGTATCACTGGCCACTTTAAACAATGCTACCTAATATAATGTTTACATACCCTACATTATTCATCTCATATGTATACGTATATACTGTACTCTATCATCTACTGCATCTTTATGTAATACATGTATCACTAGCCACTTTAAACTATGCCACTTTGTTTACAAACCCTACATTACTCATCTCATATGTATATACTGTACTTGATACCATCTACTGTATCTTGCCTATGCCGCTCTGTACCATCACTCATTCATATATCTCTATGTACATATTCTTTATCCCCTTACACTTGTGTGTATAAGGTAGTAGTTTTGGAATTGTTAGCTTAGATTACTTGTTGGTTATTACTGCATTGTCGGAACTAGAAGCACAAGCATTTCGCTACACTCGCATTAACATCTGCTAACCATGTGTATGTGACAAATAAGATTTGATATTGTCAGAATGAATTTGTCAAGTAGATGAGCTATTGGATTGGAGGATTAGGGTTGACATTTAATTTAACCATTGGAGCAGCTCCTCAATGTCCATGTGGTGTTGGCAGACCAATCAAAACAGGAAGTCTTCGGTTGTGAAAGAGAGGACGGTTGTCTTCAGTTGTGAAAGAGAGGACGGTTGTCTCCGGTTGTGAAAGAGAGGACGGCTGTCTCCGGTTGTGAAAGAGAGGACGGTTGTCTCCGGTTGTGAAAGAGTGGACTGTTGTCTCCGGTTGTGAAAGAGAGGACTGTTGTCTCCGGTTGTGAAAGAGAGGACGGTTGTCTCCGGTTGTGAAAGAGAGGACGGTTGTCTCCGGTTGTGAAGAGAGGACGGTTGTCTCCGGTTGTGAAAGAGAGGACGGTTGTCTCCGGTTGTGAAAGAGAGGACGGTTGTCTCCGGTTGTAAAAGAGAGGACGGTTGTCTCCGGTTGTAAAAGAGAGGACGGTTGTCTCCGGTTGTGAAAGAGAGGACGGTTGTCTCCGGTTGTGAAAGAGAGGACGGTTGTCTCCGGTTGTGAAAGAGAGGACGGTTGTCTCCGGTTGTGAAAGAGAGGACGGTTGTCTCCGGTTGTGAAAGAGAGGACGGTTGTCTCCGGTTGTGAAAGAGGACGGTTGTCTCCGGTTGTGAAAGAGAGGACGGTTGTCTCCGGTTGTGAAAGAGAGGACGGTTGTCTCCGGTTGTGAAAGAGAGGACGGTTGTCTCCGGTTGTGAAAGAGAGGACGGTTGTCTTCGGTTGTGAAAGAGAGGACGGTTGTCTCCGGTTGTGAAAGAGAGGACGGTTGTCTTCGGTTGTGAAAGAGAGGACGGTTGTCTTCGGTTGTGAGAGGACGGTTGTCTCTGGTTGTGAAAGAGAGGACGGTTGTCTCTGGTTGTGAAAGAGAGGACGGTTGTCTTCGGTTGTGAAAGAGAGGACGGTTGTCTCTGGTTGTGAAAGAGAGGACGGTTGTCTCTGGTTGTGAAAGAGAGGACGGTTGTCTTCGGTTGTGAGAGGACGGTTGTCTTCGGTTGTGAGAGGACGGTTGTCTCTGGTTGTGAAAGAGAGGACGGTTGTCTCTGGTTGTGAAAGAGAGGACGGTTGTCTCTGGTTGTGAAAGAGAGGACGGTTGTCTTCGGTTGTGAAAGAGAGGACGGTTGTCTCTGGTTGTGAAAGAGAGGACGGTTGTCTCTGGTTGTGAAAGAGAGGACGGTTGTCTCCGGTTGTGAAAGAGAGGACGGTTGTCTTCGGTTGTGAAAGAGAGGACGGTTGTCTCTGGTTGTGAAAGAGAGGACGGTTGTCTCCGGTTGTTGAAAGCGAGGACGGCCAACATTTTAGTCAGAGTTGCTAAGTAGCCTACCTTGGCCGTCAGTGTGTTTCTGGTTCAACGGCTTTCTGATACCTTAAAGAGAACCATATTTCAGAGCTCCTCACCAGGCGATGAGTGAAGACGGAGCTTCAAAACTGAAGAGCACTGCTCACCACGACCAATAGGGGGAGACAGAGTATCAATAAACAGACAGACCCTGGACACATGTCAGCAAGGAGATCCATTACGTTCACCTCCCCCACACACACACACCACAAAGGAAATCACAGTTATTAATTATTAGTATTTTAATTCAAAAAACAATCTACAAAATACAGACCCATACATGTACAGCCGCACAGAGCTGGGTCCTACAATCTCATTTCCATTCCTAGAGATTGTGTGTGTGTGTGTGCATGTGTACAAGGGGTGGTTCCCAATACCACTCTTTAATAATGGCCTATCAAATACAGTCAAACAACTAACTGAAACACACACTCACAAGCACGCACACAACCTCACAGTAGGATTTATGAATGAATCCTCTCAGTCACACAGAGACATAAGTGTGTCTGTTAATAATCATGTTACTCATTCATAATGACCAGTCTCCCAAACACACACAGTACCATGCTGCCCCCTGGAGGCCACAGAGGGAAAGGCATCCTGACTCACTGGAACTCACTGTGGGGGTGTGGCCCCCAAACGGCCCTATTTACATACAGATAACTGCCTAAAGTTACCTGTAGGGTTTGTTTGTTTGTCTTAGATGAGTGTGCTTATGTGTGTGTTTGAGTGCACCTGTGTGTGTGTGTGTGTGTGTGTGTGTTTGAGTGCACCTGTGTGTGTGTGTGTGTGTGTGTGTGTGTTTAATAAAGTGCCTTAAAGACAGCAGTTTCATCCAGGTCCCCAGTAAACAGTATCTCTCTCTAACTCACAGTATCTCTGAATGATCTCCTATAGGGCCCTATGGGGCCTGGTCAAATGCAGTGTACAACCTATTCACTATACATCTCTCATCTCTGTCCAGTTATATCTCCTCGTCACATTGCCCTTGGTGGGAATTTCTACTGTTGTCCCTAACCACAGATCTAGGATCAGATCACCTAGCCCCAACAGTAATTTTAACTGGTAGGGGGATGCAACTAATGTCTGACCCAGAATCAGTGCCTAGGGGCAACTTCTTCTGTTTATGTCTGTAAGAATGTGATGGCTTTATAGCCATGTTGTTATGGCATTATAACCTGTTATGCAGCATCCCTTATAGGCAGGAATAGGACCCTATGTCACACAATGCCACTCACAAATGTCTCTGAGATGATGACGTGAGATTCATAAGATTCTAGTTATAGCACTAATCTCCTGTTATAGTAATAAGCATCACCTATGAACAGGAATAGCACTGATCTCCTGTCACAGTAATAAGCATCACCTATGAACAGGACTAGCACTGATCTGTTACAGTAATAAGCATCACTTATGAACAGGAATAGCACTGATCTCCTGTTACAGTATTAAGCATCACTTATGAACAGGAATAGCACTGATCCCCTGTTACAGTATTAAGCATCACTTATGAACAGGAATAGCACTGATCTGTCACAGTAATAAGCATCACTTATGAACAGGAATAGCACTGATCTCGTCACAGTAATAAGCATCACCTATGAACAGGAATAGCACTGACCTGTCACGGTAATAAGCATCACTTATGAACAGGAATAGCACTGACCTGTCACAGTAATAAGCATCACTTATGAACAGGAATAGCACTGACCTGTCACAGTAATAAGCATCACTTATGAACAGGAATAGCACTGACCTGTCACAGTAATAAGCATCACTTATGAACAGGAATAGCACTGACCTGTCACAGTAATAAGCATCACTTATGAACAGGAATAGCACTGATCTGTCACAATAATAAGCATCACTTATGAACAGGAATAGCACTGACCTGTCACAGTAATAAGCATCACCTATGAACAGGAATAGCACTGACCTGTCACAGTAATAAGCATCACTTATGAACAGGAATAGCACTGACCTGTCACAGTACATGACCATTTGAGTCATTTACGCTCTTATCCAGAGCCATTAGGGTTAAGTGTCTTCCCTTCTCGAGGGCACAACAACAGATGTATTACCTAGTCAGCTCGGGGATTCGACACGGCAACCTTTCGGGTTACTGGCCCGACGCTCTTAACCGCGAGGCTACCTGCCGCTGTTACAGTGTTATGAACAGGAAGAGGGCCCGTTGTCATTGTCACCCCCCGATGTGACAGTATCTGAGATGGTTTCAGTTAGAACCACAATGTGGTAGTGATTTACAGTCATACCAGTAATACATTATACTAATACATACTACTACAACTACTACACCGCTAGTAATACATACTACTACACCGCTAGTAATACATACTACTACACCGCTAGTAATACATACTACTACAACTAGTACACCGCTAGTAATACATACTACTACACCGCTAGTAATACATACTACTACACCGCTAGTAATACATACTACTACACCGCTAGTAATACATACTACTACACCGCTAGTAATACATACTACTACACCGCTAGTAATACATACTACTACACCGCTAGTAATACATACTACTACACCGCTAGTAATACATACTACTACACCGCTAGTAATACATACTACTACACCGCTAGTAATACATACTACTACACCGCTAGTAATACATACTACTACACCGCTAGTAATACATACTACTACACCGCTAGTAATACATACTACTACACCGCTAGTAATACATACTACTACACCGCTAGTAATACATACTACTACACCGCTAGTAATACATACTACTACACCGCTAGTAATACATACTACTACACCGCTAGTAATACATACTACTACACCGCTAGTAATACATACTACTACACCGCTAGTAATACATACTACTACACCGCTAGTAATACATACTACTACACCGCTAGTAATACATACTACTACACCGCTAGTAATACATACTACTACACCGCTAGTAATACATACTACTACACCGCTAGTAATACATACTACTACACCGCTAGTAATACATACTACTACACCGCTAGTAATACATACTACTACACCGCTAGTAATACATACTACTACACCGCTAGTAATACATACTACTACACCGCTAGTAATACATACTACTACACTGCTAGTAATACATACTACTACACTGCTAGTAATACATACTACTACACTGCTAGTAATACATACTACTACAGCTACTACACCGCTAGTAATACATACTACTACAGCTAGTACACTGCTAGTAATACATACTACTACACCGCTAGTAATACATACTAGTACACTACTAGTAATACATACTACTATAATTAGTACACCGCTAGTAATACATACTACTATAATTAGTACACCGCTAGTAATACATACTACTACAGCTAGTACACCGCTAGTAATACATACTACTACAACTAGTACACCGCTAGTAATACATACTACTACAACTAGTACACCGCTAGTAATACATACTACTATAATTAGTACACCACTAGTAATACATACTACTACAACTACTACACTGCTAGTAATACATACTACTACACTGTTAGTAATACATACTACTACACTGCTAGTAATACATACTACTACACTGCTAGTAATACATACTACTACAGCTAGTACACCGCTAGTAATACATACTACTACACCGCTAGTAATACATACTACTACAACTAGTACACTGCTAGTAATACATACTACTACACTGCTAGTAATACATACTACTACACTGCTAGTAATACATACTACTACACTGTTAGTAATACATACTACTACACTGCTAGTAATACATACTACTACACTGCTAGTAATACATACTACTACAGCTACTACACCGCTAGTAATACATACTACTACAGCTAGTACACCGCTAGTAATACATACTACTATAATTAGTACACCGCTAGTAATACATACTACTACAGCTAGTACACTGCTAGTAATACATACACTACAGCTAGTACACTGCTAGTAATACATACTACTACACCGCTAGTAATACATACTACTACAACTAGTACACTGCTAGTAATACATACTACTACAACTAGTACACCGCTAGTAATACATACTACTACAACTAGTAGGCCGCTAGTAATACATACTACTACAGCTAGTACACTGCTAGTAATACATACTACTACAACTAGTAACTACTAGTAACACATACTACTACAACTAGTAATACATGAGGACTGGTGTGGTGTGGAATGGAACAGGTTTGGGTGATACATGATGATGGTGGTGGAAGGCTACAGTATAAACACATCAACATCGTTTAGGGAGTGAACTCAGGTGGCACTATGTTCCCTACGTAGTGCACTACTTCTGACCAGAGCTACATGTTAAGTGCACTACAGATTAAGGGTCAGAAGTAATGCACTACATAGGGAATAGTGTATGATTTGAGGCGCAGCCCCCATTGAGAACGGCACTATTGATGATGACAGAGACATGAAGATGATGTCACAGCAGGGTTTGACTGGCGTTGCTATGACAACTCTTCCTGTGGACAAGGCTGTGATGGTGCAGGTGTAGGCAGTTTGTTCGTAGTCTTTTCCCCGGGTGATTGGTTGATTCCAGAGCAGGTTAAAGAGGGCCGGGTAGGATAGCATAGCAGACATTCCATCCCTACAACCACCTCTCTGTGGGATTGGACAGCTCAGGGCCATGGGGGGGGGGGGGGGGTGAGGCACTGTGGCAGTGACAGGGGATTGGTTGATGTTTGCAGGGGACAGGGGGTTAGAGGGTAAAGGTCGTAGGTCATGGAGCGTGCTCAGGAGATGATGACGATGCCGAAGTTGTTCTTGAGCTGCTCTAGGAAGATGAAGGTGAGCACCGTGTGAGGAATCAGACGGATCCCTGCAGGAACAAGACCCTGCAACCCCATTGGACAGTTAGTTAGCATTCTGATACGTCATTGGACAGTCAGTCATTACCTATCCAACATTGTTACATGTGATTGAACATTGGGCACTTAGTCAAGACCCTGACACGGGATTGGATAGTTGGTCTACATGCTGACGTGATTGGACAGTAGGTTAAGACCTTGCAATGCAATTGGGCAGTTAATTAACTTTCTTGCAACTGCATTGGACAGTTAGTCAAGACCTTTACACAGGGATGGACAGTTGTTTACAACCTTGCAATCCTATTGGACAGGCTTGGACCATATGTTTAGGCCCTGACACTGGATGGGACAGTCAGCCAATACCCTTCCATCTGATTTGGTAAATGACTCAAGACCCTGATGTGTAAATGAAGACATTTACCCAGGATTCACCTTAGCCTTCATACATATACGTTAAGACCCAGCCTTCATATATACATGTTAAGGTAAGACCCAGCCTTCATATATATGTTATGTTAAGACCCAGCCTTCATATATATGTTAAGAACCAGCCTTCATATATATGTTAAGGTAAGACCCAGCCTTCATATACATGTTAAGACCCAGCCTTCATATATATGTTAAGGTAAGACCCAGCCTTCATATATATGTTAAGCCCCAGCCTTCATATATATGTTAAGACCCAGCCTTCATTTATATGTTAAGGTAAGACCCAGCCTTCATATACATGTTAAGACCCAGCCTTCATATACATGTTAAGACCCAGCCTTCATATATATGTTAAGGTAAGACTCAGCCTTCATATACATGTTAAGACCCAGCCTTCATATACATGTTAAGACCCAGCCTTCATATATATGTTAAGGTAAGACCCAGCCTTCATATATACAGTGCCTTGCGAAAGTATTCGGCCCCCTTGAACTTTGCGACCTTTTGCCACATTTCAGGCTTCAAACATAAAGACATAAAACTGTATTTGTTTGTGAAGAATCAACAACAAGTGGGACACAATCATGAAGTGGAAAGACATTTATTGGATATTTCAAACTTTTTTAACAAATCAAAAACTGAAAAATTGGGCGTGCAAAATTATTCAGCCCCTTTACTTTTAGTGCAGCAAACTCTCTCCAGAAGTTCAGTGAGGATCTCTGAATGATCCAATGTTGACCTAAATGACTAATGATGATAAATACAATCCACCTGTGTGTAATCAAGTCTCCGTATAAATGCACCTGCACTGTGATAGTCTCAGAGGTCCGTTAAAAGCGCAGAGAGCATCATGAAGAACAAGGAACACACCAGGCAGGTCCGAGATACTGTTGTGAAGAAGTTTAAAGCCGGATTTGGATACAAAAAGATTTCCCAAGCTTTAAACATCCCAAGGAGCACTGTGCAAGCGATAATATTGAAATGGAAGGAGTATCAGACCACTGCAAATCTACCAAGACCTGGCCGTCCCTATAAACTTTCAGCTCATACAAGGAGAAGACTGATCAGAGATGCAGCCAAGAGGCCCATGATCACTCTGGATGAACTGCAGAGATCTACAGCTGAGGTGGGAGACTCTGTCCATAGGACAACAATCAGTCGTATATTGCACAAATCTGGCCTTTATGGAAGAGTGGCAAGAAGAAAGCCATTTCTTAAAGATATCCATAAAAAGTGTTGTTTAAAGTTTGCCACAAGCCACCTGGGAGACACACCAAACATGTGGAAGAAGGTGCTCTGGTCAGATGAAACCAAAATTGAACTTTTGGCAACAATGCAAAACGTTATGTTTGGCGTAAAAGCAACACAGCTGAACACACCATCCCCACTGTCAAACATGGTGGTGGCAGCATCATGGTTTGGGCCTGCTTTTCTTCAGCAGGGACAGGGAAGATGGTTAAAATTGATGGGAAGATGGATGGAGCCAAATACAGGACCATTCTGGAAGAAAATCTGATGGAGTCTGCAAAAGACCTGAGACTGGGACGGAGATTTGTCTTCCAACAAGACAATGATCCAAAACATAAAGCAAAATCTACAATGGAATGGTTCAAAAATAAACATGTCCAGGTGTTAGA
>NC_092163.1:9145455-9155455 GCF_045791955.1 Oncorhynchus clarkii lewisi
AGAGATGAATAAGAGAGGGATGGATGGAGAGATGAATAAGAGAGGGATGGATGGAGAGATGAATAAGAGAGGGATGGATGGAGAGATGAATAAGAGAGGGATGGATGGAGATGAAAAAGAGAGGGATGGTTGGAGAGATGAATAAGAGAGGGATGGATGGAGAGATGAAAAGGAGAGGGATGGATGGAGAGATGAATAAGAGAGGGATGGTTGGAGAGATGAATAAGAGAGGGATGGATGGAGAGATGAAAAAGAGAGGGATGGATGGAGAGATGAATAAGAGAGGGATGGATGGAGAGATGAATAAGAGAGGGATGGATGGAGAGATGAAAGAGAGAGGGATGGATGGAGAGATGAATAAGAGAGGGATGGATGGAGAGATGAATAAGAGAGGGATGGATGGAGAGATGAATAAGAGAGGGATGGATGGAGAGATGAATAAGAGAGGGATGGATGGAGAGATGAATAAGAGGGATGGATGGAGAGATGAATAAGAGAGGGATGGATGGAGAGATGAATAAGAGAGGGATGATGGAGAGATGAAAGAGAGAGGGATGGATGGAGAGATGAATAAGAGAGGGATGGATGGAGAGATGAATAAGAGAGGGATGATGGAGAGATGAAAGAGAGAGGGATGGATGGAGAGATGAATAAGAGAGGGATGGATTGAGAGATGAAAAAGAGAGGGATGATGGAGAGATGAAAGAGAGAGGGATGGATGGAGAGATGAAAGAGAGAGGGATGGATGGAGAGATGAAAAGGAGAGGGATGGATGGAGAGATGAAAAAGAGAGGGATGGATGGAGAGATGAATAAGAGAGGGATGATGGAGAGATGAAAGAGAGAGGGATGGATGGAGAGATGAATAAGAGAGGGATGATGGAGAGATGAAAGAGAGAGGGATGGATGGAGAGATGAATAAGAGAGGGATGGATGGAGAGATGAAAAAGAGAGGGATGATGGAGAGATGAAAGAGAGAGGGATGGATGGAGAGATGAAAAAGAGAGGGATGATGGAGAGATGAAAGAGAGAGGGATGGATGGAGAGATGAAAGAGAGAGGGATGGATGGAGAGATGACTAAGAGAGGGATGGATGGAGAGATGAAAGAGAGAGGGATGATGGAGAGATGAAAGAGAGAGGGATGGATGGAGAGATGACTAAGAGAGGGATGGATAGAGTAACTCACTGAGTATTCTCCTTTAGAGTTCATCAACCTGGTCTTCATCACATCTAGAGGCTGACACAGGAACGTAGCACAGCCTCCCTACAGACAGATGACACAGACAGAGAGACATCATTTGTTTTTTTTAGTTATCAATGAACAATGTCATTGTTATCATTTCACATTCTTCTGGTTCCTTATCCAACCAGCACTCTGCACTATTTTGACCAATAAGAAGCCCGGTTACTCACAGCGATGAAGCTAGACAGGAAGTGTGTGAGGATGTTATCGCCCATGAAGCCTGAAGACAGCACCAGCTGTTTAGCCTGGTCATAACATGCCAACTACAGAGAGGAGGGAGGAGAGAGAGGGGAGAGAGAAAGAGATATGGAGAGAAAGAGAGATGGAGAGAAAGAGATATGGAGGGGGAAGGGAGAGAGAGGAGGGTGAGATGGAGAGAGCGAGGAGGGTGAGATGGAGAGAGAGAGAGGAGGGTGAGATGGAGAGAGAGAGAGGAGGGTGAGATGGAGAGAGAGAGAGGAGGGTGAGATGGAGAGAGAGAGAGGAGGGTGAGATGGAGAGAGAGAGGAGGGTGAGATGGAGAGAGAGAGAGGAGGGTGAGATAGAGAGAGAGAGGAGGGTGAGATGGAGAGAGAGAGGAGGGTGAGATGGAGAGAGCGAGGAGGGTGAGATGGAGAGAGCGAGGAGGGTGAGATGGAGAGAGCGAGATGGAGAGAGTGAGATGATGAAGGTGAGATGGAGAGAGAGAGGATGGTGAGATGGAGAGAGAGAGGATGGTGAGATGGAGAGAGAGAGGATGGTGAGATGGAGAGAACGAGGAGGGTGAGATGATGAGGGTGAGATGGAGAGAGAGAGGAGGGTGAGATGGAGAGAGAGAGAGGAGGGTGAGATGGAGAGAGGAGGGTGAGATGGAGAGAGGAGGGTGAGATGGAGAGAGGAGGGTGAGATGGAGAGAGAGAGGGTGAGATGGAGAGAGAGAGGGTGAGATGGAGAGAGAGAGGAGGGTGAGATGGAGAGAGGAGGGTGAGATGGAGAGAGAGAGGAGGGTGAGATGGAGAGAGAGGAGGGTGAGATGGAGAGAGAGAGGAGGGTGAGATGGAGAGAGAGAGGAGGGTGAGATGATGAGGGTGAGATGGAGAGAGAGAGGAGGGTGAGATGATGAGGGTGAGATGGAGAGAGAGAGGAGGGTGAGATGGAGAGAGAGAGGGTGAGATGGAGAGAGAGAGGAGGGTGAGATGGAGAGAGAGAGGAGGGTGAGATGGAGAGAGAGAGGAGGGTGAGATGATGAGGGTGAGATGGAGAGAGAGAGGAGGGTGAGATGGAGAGAGAGGAGGGTGAGATGATGAGGGTGAGATGGAGAGAGCGAGGAGGGTGAGATGGAGAGAGAGGAGGGTGAGATGATGAGGGTGAGATGGAGAGAGCGAGGAGGGTGAGATGGAGAGAGGAGGGTGAGATGATGAGGGTGAGATGGAGAGAGCGAGGAGGGTGAGATGATGAGGGTGAGATGAGAGAGAGAGGAGGGTGAGATGGAGAGAGAGAGAGGAGGGTGAGATAGAGAGAGAGAGGAGGGTGAGATGGAGAGAGAGAGGAGGGTGAGATGGAGAGAGCGAGGAGGGTGAGATGGAGAGAGCGAGGAGGGTGAGATGGAGAGAGCGAGGAGGGTGAGATGGAGAGAGCGAGATGGAGAGAGTGAGATGATGAAGGTGAGATGGAGAGAGAGAGGAAGGTGAGATGGAGAGAGAGAGGAAGGTGAGATGGAGAGAGAGAGGATGGTGAGATGGAGAGAGAGAGGATGGTGAGATGGAGAGAGCGAGGATGGTGAGATGGAGAGAACGAGGAGGGTGAGATGATGAGGGTGAGATGGAGAGAGAGAGGAGGGTGAGATGGAGAGAGAGAGAGGAGGGTGAGATGGAGAGAGGAGGGTGAGATGGAGAGAGGAGGGTGAGATGGAGAGAGGAGGGTGAGATGGAGAGAGGAGGGTGAGATGGAGAGAGAGAGGGTGAGATGGAGAGAGAGAGGGTGAGATGGAGAGAGAGAGGAGGGTGAGATGGAGAGAGGAGGGTGAGATGGAGAGAGAGAGGAGGGTGAGATGATGAGGGTGAGATGGAGAGAGAGAGGAGGGTGAGATGGAGAGAGAGAGGAGGGTGAGATGGAGAGAGAGAGGGTGAGATGGAGAGAGAGAGGAGGGTGAGATGGAGAGAGAGAGGAGGGTGAGATGGAGAGAGAGAGGAGGGTGAGATGATGAGGGTGAGATGGAGAGAGAGAGGAGGGTGAGATGATGAGGGTGAGATGGAGAGAGAGAGGAGGGTGAGATGGAGAGAGAGAGGGTGAGATGGAGAGAGAGAGGGTGAGATGGAGAGAGAGAGGAGGGTGAGATGGAGAGAGAGAGGAGGGTGAGATGATGAGGGTGAGATGGAGAGAGAGAGGAGGGTGAGATGGAGAGAGAGGAGGGTGAGATGATGAGGGTGAGATGGAGAGAGCGAGGAGGGTGAGATGGAGAGAGAGGAGGGTGAGATGGAGCGAGAGGAGGGTGAGATGATGAGGGTGAGATGGAGAGAGCGAGGAGGGTGAGATGGAGAGAGGAGGGTGAGATGGAGAGAGGAGGGTGAGATGGAGAGAGGAGGGTGAGATGGAGAGAGGAGGGTGAGATGGAGAGAGAGAGGAGGGTGAGATGATGAGGGTGAGATGGAGAGAGAGGAGGGTGAGATGGAGAGAGAGGAGGGTGAGATGGAGAGAGAGGAGGGTGAGATGGAGAGAGAGGAGGGTGAGATGATGAGGGTGAGATGGAGAGAGCGAGGAGGGTGAGATGGAGAGAGAGGAGGGTGAGATGGAGAGAGAGGAGGGTGAGATGGAGAGAGAGGAGGGTGAGATGATGAGGGTGAGATGGAGAGAGCGAGGAGGGTGAGATGGAGAGAGAGGAGGGTGAGATGGAGAGAGGAGGGTGAGATGGAGAGAGAGGAGGGTGAGATGATGAGGGTGAGATGGAGAGAGCGAGGAGGGTGAGATGGAGAGAGAGGAGGGTGAGATGGAGAGAGAGGAGGGTGAGATGGAGAGAGGAGGGTGAGATGGAGAGAGAGGAGGGTGAGATGATGAGGGTGAGATGGAGAGAGCGAGGAGGGTGAGATGGAGAGAGGAGGGTGAGATGGAGAGAGAGGAGGGTGAGATGATGAGGGTGAGATGGAGAGAGCGAGGAGGGTGAGATGATGAGATGGAGAGAGAGAGGAGGGTGAGATGGAGAGAGAGAGAGGAGGGTGAGATGGAGAGAGAGAGGAGGGTGAGATGGAGAGAGAGAGGAGGGTGAGATGGAGAGAGAGAGGAGGGTGAGATGGAGAGAGAGAGGAGGGTGAGATGGAGAGAGAGAGGAGGGTGAGATGGAGAGAGAGAGGAGGGTGAGATGGAGAGAGAGAGGAGGGTGAGATGGAGAGAGAGAGGAGGGTGAGATGAGAGAGAGAGGAGGGTGAGATGAGGGTGAGATGGAGAGAGAGAGGAGGGTGAGATGGAGAGAGGAGGGTGAGATGAGGGTGAGATGAGGGTGAGATGGAGAGAGAGAGGAGGGTGAGATGGAGAGAGGAGGGTGAGATGGAGAGAGAGAGGAGGGTGAGATGGAGAGAGGAGGGTGAGATGAGGGTGAGATGAGGGTGAGATGGAGAGAGAGAGGAGGGTGAGATGATGAGGGTGAGATGGAGAGAGAGAGGAGGGTGAGATGGAGAGAGGAGGGTGAGATGAGGGTGAGATGAGGGTGAGATGGAGAGAGAGAGGAGGGTGAGATGATGAGGGTGAGATGGAGAGAGAGAGGAGGGTGAGATGGAGAGAGGAGGGTGAGATGAGGGTGATATGGAGAGAGAGGAGGGTGAGATGGAGAGAGAGAGGAGGGTGAGATGGAGAGAGAGAGGAGGGTGAGATGAGGGTGAGATGAGGGTGAGATGGAGAGAGAGAGGAGGGTGAGATGGAGAGAGGAGGGTGAGATGAGGGTGAGATGAGGGTGAGATGGAGAGAGAGAGGAGGGTGAGATGGAGAGAGGAGGGTGAGATGGAGAGAGAGAGGAGGGTGAGATGGAGAGAGGAGGGTGAGATGGAGAGAGAGAGGAGGGTGAGATGATGAGGGTGAGATGGAGAGAGAGAGGAGGGTGAGATGGAGAGAGAGAGGAGGGTGAGATGGAGAGAGAGAGGAGGGTGAGATGATGAGGGTGAGATGGAGAGAGAGAGGAGGGTGAGATGATGAGGGTGAGATGGAGAGAGAGAGGAGGGTGAGATGGAGAGAGAGAGGAGGGTGAGATGGAGAGAGAGAGGAGGGTGAGATGATGAGGGTGAGATGGAGAGAGAGAGGAGGGTGAGATGATGAGGGTGAGATGGAGAGAGAGAGAGGAGGGTGAGATGGAGAGAGAGAGGAGGGTGAGATGGAGAGAGAGAGAGGAGGGTGAGATGATGAGGGTGAGATGGAGAGAGAGAGAGAGAGGAGGGTGAGATGATGAGGGTGAGATGGAGAGAGAGAGAGGAGGGTGAGATGGAGAGAGCGAGGAGGGTGAGATGATGAGGGTGAGATGGAGAGAGAGAGGAGGGTGAGATGGAGAGAGCGAGGAGGGTGAGATGATGAGGGTGAGATGGAGAGAGAGAGAGGAGGGTGAGATGGAGAGAGAGAGGAGGGTGAGATGGAGAGAGAGAGGAGGGTGAGATGGAGAGAGAGAGGATGGTGAGATGGAGAGAGCGAGGAGGGTGAGATGATGAGGGTGAGATGGAGAGAGAGAGGAGGGTGAGATGATGAGGGTGAGATGGAGAGACGAACATGAGATGGAGAGAGAGAGGAGGGTGAGATGGAGAGAGGAACATGAGATGGAGAGAGAGAGGAGGGTGAGATGGAGAGAGAGAGGAGGGTGAGATGGAGAGAGAGAGGAGGGTGAGATGGAGAGAGAGAGGAGGGTGAGATGGAGAGAGATGATGAGGGTGAGATGGAGAGAGAGAGAGGAGGGTGAGATGGAGAGAGAGAGGAGGGTGAGATGGAGAGAGAGAGGAGGGTGAGATGGAGAGAGAGAGGAGGGTGAGATGATGAGGGTGAGATGGAGAGAGAGAGGAGGGTGAGATGGAGAGAGAGAGGAGGGTGAGATGATGAGGGTGAGATGGAGAGAGCGAGGAGGGTGAGATGATGAGGGTGAGATGGAGAGAGCGAGGAGGGTGAGATGATGAGGGTGAGATGGAGAGAGGAACATGAGATGGAGAGTTAGAGGGTGAGATGGAGAGAGGAACATGAGATGGAGAGTTAGAGGGTGAGATGGAGAGAGGAACATGAGATGGAGAGAGGAACATGAGATGGAGAGAGCGAGGAGGGTGAGATGATGAGGGTGAGATGGAGAGAGCGAGGAGGGTGAGATGATGAGGGTGAGATGGAGAGAGGAACATGAGATGGAGAGTTAGAGGGTGAGATGGAGAGAGGAACATGAGATGGAGAGTTAGAGGGTGAGATGGAGAGAGGAACATGAGATGGAGAGAGGAACATGAGATGGAGAGAGGAACATGAGATGGAGAGAGGAACATGAGATGGAGAGAGGAACATGAGATGGAGAGAGGAACATGAGATGGAGAGAGGAACATGAGATGGAGAGAGGAGGGTGAGATGGAGAGAGGAACATGAGATGGAGAGAGGAACATGAGATGGAGAGAGGAACATGAGATGGAGAGAGGAACATGAGATGGAGAGAGGAACATGAGATGGAGAGAGGAACATGAGATGGAGAGAGGAACATGAGATGGAGAGAGGAACATGAGATGGAGAGAGGAACATGAGATGGAGAGAGGAACATGAGATGGAGAGAGGAACATGAGATGGAGAGAGGAACATGAGATGGAGAGAGGAACATGAGATGGAGAGAGGAACATGAGATGGAGAGAGAGAGGAACATGAGATGGAGAGAGAGAGGAACATGAGATGGAGAGAGTTAGAGGGTGAGATGGAGAGAGGAACATGAGATGGAGAGAGGAACATGAGATGGAGAGAGGAACATGAGATGGAGAGAGGAACATGAGATGGAGAGAGGAACATGAGATGGAGAGAGGAACATGAGATGGAGAGAGGAACATGAGATGGAGAGAGGAACATGAGATGGAGAGAGAGAGGAACATGAGATGGAGAGAGAGAGGAGGGTGAGATGGAGAGAGAGAGGAGGGTGAGATGGAGAGAGGAGGGTGAGATGGAGAGAGGAGGGTGAGATGGAGAGAGGAGGGTGAGATGGAGAGTTAGAGGGTGAGATGGAGAGAGGAGGGTGAGATGGAGAGAGAGAGGAGGGTGAGATGGAGAGAGGAGGGTGAGATGGAGAGAGGAGGGTGAGATGGAGAGAGGAGGGTGAGATGGAGAGTTAGAGGGTGAGATGGAGAGAGGAGGGTGAGATGGAGAGAGGAGGGTGAGATGGAGAGAGGAGGGTGAGATGGAGAGAGGAGGGTGAGATGGAGAGAGAGAGGAGGGTGAGATGGAGAGAGAGAGGAGGGTGAGATGGAGAGAGAGAGGAGGGTGAGATGGAGAGAGGAGGGTGAGATGGAGAGAGGAGGGTGAGATGGAGAGAGGAGGGTGAGATGGAGAGAGAGAGGAGGGTGAGATGGAGAGAGAGAGGAGGGTGAGATGGAGAGAGGAGGGTGAGATGGAGAGAGAGAGGAGGGTGAGATGGAGAGAGGAGGGTGAGATGGAGAGAGGAGGGTGAGATGGAGAGAGGAGGGTGAGATGGAGAGAGGAGGGTGAGATGGAGAGAGGAGGGTGAGATGGAGAGAGGAGGGTGAGATGGAGAGAGGAGGGTGAGATGGAGAGAGGAGGGTGAGATGGAGAGAGGAGGGTGAGATGGAGAGAGGAGGGTGAGATGGAGAGAGGAGGGTGAGATGGAGAGTTAGAGGGTGAGATGGAGAGAGGAGGGTGAGATGGAGAGAGGAGGGTGAGATGGAGAGAGCGAGGAGGGTGAGATGGAGAGAGCGAGGAGGGTGAGATGGAGAGAGCGAGGAGGGTGAGATGGAGAGAGCGAGGAGGGTGAGATGGAGAGAGCGAGGAGGGTGAGATGGAGAGAGCGAGATGGAGAGAGCGAGATGATGAAGGTGAGATGGAGAGAGAGAGGAAGGTGAGATGGAGAGAGAGAGGATGGTGAGATGGAGAGAGAGAGGATGGTGAGATGGAGAGAACGAGGATGGTGAGATGGAGAGAACGAGGAGGGTGAGATGATGAGGGTGAAATGGAGAGAGAGAGGAGGGTGAGATGGAGAGAGCGAGGAGGGTGAGATGATGAGGGTGAGATGGAGAGAGAGAGGAGGGTGAGATGGAGAGAGCGAGGAGGGTGAGATGATGAGGGTGAGATGGAGAGAGCGAGGAGGGTGAGATGAGGGTGAAATGGAGAGAGAGAGGAGGGTGAGATGGAGAGAGCGAGGAGGGTGAGATGATGAGGGTGAGATGGAGAGAGAGAGGAGGGTGAGATGGAGAGAGCGAGGAGGGTGAGATGATGAGGGTGAGATGGAGAGAGCGAGGAGGGTGAGATGATGAGGGTGAGATGGAGAGAGAGATGAGGGTGAGATGGAGAGAACGAGGAGGGTGAGATGATGAGGGTGAAATGGAGAGAGAGAGGATGGTGAGATGGAGAGAGCGAGGAGGGTGAGATGATGAGGGTGAGATGGAGAGAGAGAGGAGGGTGAGATGATGAGGGTGAGATGGAGAAAGAGAGGAGGGTGAGATGATGAGGGTGAGATGGAGAGAGAGAGGAGGGTGAGATGATGAGGGTGAGATGGAGAGAGCGAGGAGGGTGAGATGATGAGGGTGAGATGGAGAGAGAGAGGAGGGTGAGATGGAGAGAGAGAGGAGGGTGAGATGGAGAGAGAGAGGAGGGTGAGATGGAGAGAGAGGAGGGTGAGATGATGAGGGTGAGATGGAGAGAGAGAGGAGGGTGAGATGATGAGGGTGAGATGGAGAGAGAGAGGAGGGTGAGATGGAGAGAGAGGAGGGTGAGATGGAGAGAGAGGAGGGTGAGATGGAGAGAGCGAGGAGGGTGAGATGATGAGGGTGAGATGGAGAGAGAGAGGAGGGTGAGATGGAGAGAGAGAGGAGGGTGAGATGAAGAGAGAGAGGAGGGTGAGATGGAGAGAGAGAGGAGGGTGAGATGATGAGGGTGAGATCGAGAGAGAGAGGAGGGTGAGATGATGAGGGTGAGATGGAGAGAGAGAGGAGGGTGAGATGGAGAGAGCGAGGAGGGTGAGATGGAGAGAGGAGGGTGAGATGGAGAGAGAGAGGAGGGTGAGATGATGAGGGTGAGATGGAGAGAGAGAGGAGGGTGAGATGGAGAGAGCGAGGAGGGTGAGATGGAGAGAGGAGGGTGAGATGGAGAGAGAGAGGAGGGTGAGATGATGAGGGTGAGATGGAGAGAGCGAGGAGGGTGAGATGGAGAGAGAGAGAGGAGGGTGAGATGGAGAGTTAGAGGGTGAGATGGAGAGAGAGAGGAGGGTGAGATGGAGAGTTAGAGGGTGAGATGGAGAGAGCGAGGAGGGTGAGATGGAGAGTTAGAGGGTGAGATGGAGAGAGAGAGGAGGGTGAGATGGAGAGTTAGAGGGTGAGATGGAGAGAGAGAGGAGGGTGAGATGGAGAGTTAGAGGGTGAGATGGAGAGAGCGAGGAGGGTGAGATGGAGAGAGCGAGGAGGGTGAGATGGAGAGAGATAGAGGAGGGTGAGATGGAGAGTTAGAGGGTGAGATGGAGAGAGAGAGGAGGGTGAGATGGAGAGTTAGAGGGTGAGATGGAGAGAGCGAGGAGGGTGAGATGGAGAGAGCGAGGAGGGTGAGATGGAGAGAGATAGAGGAGGGTGAGAT